>NW_028189010.1:235310-272917 GCF_054131305.1 Coturnix japonica | reverse complement strand
GAACAGTAATGGGGGGGGGCACATAAAGGCTTATGGGAGGGGGGGGGGCACATAAAGGCCTATGGGAACAGTAATGGGGGGCACATTAAGGCCTATGGGAACAGTAATGGGGGGGCACATTAAGGCCTATGGGAACAGTAATGGGGGGGCACATTAAGGCCTATGGGAACAGTAATGGGGGGGGGCACATAAAGGCTTATGGGAGGGGGGGGCACATAAAGGTCTATGGGAACAGTAATGGGGGGGGGGCACATTAAGGCCTATGGGAACAGTAATGGGGGGGGGCACATGAAGGCTTATGGGGGGGGGGGGCACGTAAAGGCCTATGGGAACAGTAATGGGGGGGGCACATAAAGGCCTATGGGAACATCAATGGGGGGGCACATAAAGGCCTATGGGAGGGGGGGGGCACATAAAGGTCTATGGGAACAGTAATGGGGGGGGGCACATGAAGGCTTATGGGAACAGTAATGGGGGGGGGCACATAAAGGCCTATGGGAACATCAATGGGGGGGGGGCACATAAAGACCTATGGGAACATCAATGGGGGGGGGGGCACATAAAGGCCTATGGGAACAGTAATGGGGGGGGGCACATAAAGGCCTATGGGAACAGTAATGGGGGGGGCACTTAAAGGTCTATGGGAACATCCCCCCCCCCCATTACTCCCAATGGAACCCCCATAATAAACCCCCCCCATATAAACCACCCCCCCCCCCCGCGTGCGTAAGGGGGGGATCCTCTCAGCCAATCAGCGCCCTTCCCGCCCCTCTGGCCCCGCCCCCTCCCTCCGTTGCCGCCGCCGCCGCCATCTTGGAGTCCACAATGGCGCCGGGCCCAACCCCCCAACCCCCCCCCCCGATCCTTCTTTATCTCGGTGTCGGCGGTGGGAAATGGCGGCGGGAGGGAACGAGGGAGGGCCGGGCCGTGGGGTATCGGTGATGGCGGGGCTCCGATGGGCGGCGGGATGGCGGATGAACGAGCGATGAGGATCCGGGCCGCGCCGCCATCACTTACCGCTGAGCGCTGCGACCGCCGCGGGAGGGAGAGGGCGGGGTTCTGTGCGTCACTTCCGGCCACGCCCTTCCGCTGCGCGCGCAGCTCTACGAGGACCCCGATTAGGGCTGTCCGTTGAGATCGCCTGATCCGGTTCAACGCACGGTGAGGCCCTCGGGGTTTTCTTTGTGCCCCAATCGCAGCGCCGCCATCTTGGAAACACCGTCTCCGGTCTCGCCGTTACCGGGAGGCGCCGTTTGGGCCTCTCGGTGTTTTTAATTCCGATCAGGCGGTGCGTAGGACAGCCCCGCGTTGCCTCCCGCCGAGCTGCCTCGCGTGGGTCCTTCGCTAGGGGCGTGGCCGAGCGGTCTCCATGGCGACGCGCTCTCGCCGCTTCCCATTGGCTGTCGCCGTGGAGATGGGACGCGCCATCTTGTTTTTTGGGGGGGGGGCAATATGGGGTAATGGGGGATAATGGGGATTAATGGGGGGCAATATGGGGTAATGGGGGGCAATGGGGTTCAATGGGGTTCAATGGGGTTAAATATGGGGTTCAATATGGGGTAATGGGGGGTAATGGGGTTCAATGGGGGGGTAATTGGGTTCAATATGGGGTAATGGGGGGTAATGGGGTTCAATGGGGGGGTAATGGGGTTCAATATGGGGTAATGGGGTTTAATGGGGTTCAATATGGGGTAATGGGGTTCAATGGGGTTCAATATGGGGTAATGGAGTTTAATGAGGTTCAATATGGGGTAATGGGGGGCAATATGGAGTAATGGGGGCAATATGGGGTAATGGGGGGTAATAAGGGGCAATAGGGGGCAATATGGGGTAATGGGGGGCAATATGAGGTAATAGGGGGGTAATGGGGTTTAATGGGGGGCAATAGGGGGTAATGGGGGGTAATATGGGGTAATGGTGGAAATATGGGGTTCAATGGGGGACAATAAGGGGTAATGGGGGTAATATGGGGTAATGGTGGAAATATGGGGTTCAATGGGGGACAATAAGGGGTAATGGGGGTAATATGGGGTAATGGGGGGCAATGGGGGGTAATGGGGGGCACTGGGGGGGTATATGGGGCAATGGGAGGGCAATAGGGGCAAATGGAAGCCAAAATGGGGCAATGAGGGGGTAATATGGAGCTATATGGGGTAATTGGGGGGCCATATGGGCAGTGGAGAGGCAATAGGGGCAATGGGAGGGTAATATAGGGTAATGGGGACAATATGGGGCACTATGGGGCTTTGGGGGGGGTAGGAATGATGGGCGACATTCTTTCCCGGAAGTCCCACCCATCCCGGCAGGAAGTGCTTGTGACGTCATTAAAACGCGCCGCATGGCGGGCAGGCGAGCCGATCACGTGACGCACAGCCGGCAGTCACGTGACAGGAGGAAGGCGGGGTCTCATTGTGGTTCACTATTTGGCAGCCCTCCTTCCCCTCCCAGTCTCCCTATGGGACATTCAATGGCTCCCTATTTGGCAGCCTTGGTTTCCTATGTGTCTCTCAATGGCTCCCTATTTGGCAGCCTATGGCTCCCTATGTGTCTCTCAATGGCTCCCTATTTGGCAGCCTATGGCTCCCTATGTGGCTCTCAATGGCTCCCTATTTGGCAGCCTATGGCTCCCTATGTGTCTCTCAATGGCTCCCTATTTGGCAGCCTATGGCTCCCTATGTGGCTCTCAATGGCTCCCTATTTGGCAGCCTTTGGCTCTCTATGTGACTCTCAATGGCTCCCTATTTGGCAGCCTTGGTTCCCTATGTGTCTCTCAATGGCTCCCTATTTGGCAGCCTTTGGCTCTCTATGTGGCTCTCAATGGCTCCCTATTTGGCAGCCTTGGTTTCCTATGTGTCTCTCAATGGCTCCCTATTTGGCAGCCTTGGCTCCCTATGGGACATTTAATGGCTCCCTATTTGGCAGCCTTTGGCTCCCTATGTGGCTCTCTATGGCTCCCTATTTGGCAGCCTTGGTTCCCTATGGGACTCACATTGGCTCCCTATTTGGCAGCCTTGGTTCCCTATGTGTCTCTCAATGGCTCCCTATTTGGCAGCCTTTGGCTCTCTATGTGGCTCTCAATGGCTCCCTATTTGGCAGCCTATGGCTGTCAATAGCTCCCTATTTGGCAGCCTTGGTTCCCTATGTGGCTCTCAATGGCTCCCTATTTGGCATGTAATGGATCCCGATGTGCCTTGCCCTGGCTCTCTATGTGTCTTCCATTAGGTTTCTATGTGGCTCACAATGGAGCCACACATAGACCCCCATAGATCCCCATAGACCTCATAGACCCCATAGACCCCCATAGACCCCATAGACCCCCATAGACCCCCATTAATCCCCATAGACCCCCACAGATCCCCATAGACCCCCATAGATCTCCACAGACCCCCATAGACCCCCATTGATCCCCATAGACCCCCACAGATCTCCATAGACCCCATAGATCCCCACAGACCCCATAGATCCCCATAGACCCTCATAGACACCCATAGACCCCCATAGATTCCCATAGACCCCCACAGATCCCCATAGATCCCCATAGACCCCCATAGATCTCTCCCCCCCATATCTCACCCCCATGTCCCCATTAACGACACACAGACCCACGTTCTCCTCATCCCATCCTTCATTCCCCATATAACCCCCCCATATAACCCCCCCATATCCCCCCATATCTCACCCCCACGTGGGGTCGTACCCCCCCCACCCGTTTCCCGGTGCCAGGTAGACCCTCCTCCCGTTAAACACAACGGTAACGACCCCTTTATAGGCCGCCCTGGGCACCCCGGCCTTCATGTCGTCCATGATCCCCAGCGCTTTGGCTGCGGCCCGGAACGATTCCCGGTTGTGATAATGGATCCTTATGGCCGCTTTAGAGCCGGTGTTGTCCCCGTTAAACCCGGTTTTCCCGTTAATCTCCGTTAAATCCCTCAGCTCTCCCGGTTGTGCCTCATGTAGTTGCCGTTCCCATTCGGTATCATACCGATCCCGGTGTAGATAAGCCATATCAATGTTAGTGAATGGCACGAACCTCCGGTTGAGCAGCATGTACCGGAGGTGCTGCTCGTAGAACTGCCCGTGACTCACCCCTTTACGTCCGAACGTGACGGTTCTCGATACCTCAGGCCTAACACAGGCCCGGTCCCGGCGTTGTTCCGGTTGTCTCATCCAATCATCCCAAAAAGCCGGCGGCCATTTTGGTTCCAGCTCAGCCCACAGTTCGGATGTCAGCAACCAACCCAGCCCCGGGAAGAAATCGGTTCGATACAACAGTTCCGGTCGGGACGGATCCACCAGCCGTTCCTTGCCGTTATCGTGCCAGGCCGAGGCGCACCATAGAGTTGGGTCGGAGCGGAGTAAGGGTAGAGCGGCCCGGAAGTACTCGAAGAAATCGGGCGCCACCTCTAGATCGTCCTCCACCACAATGGCGGCCCGGAAGTGGAGGGTGTTAAACACGTGACCTAACGCCCAGCGGTAATGGCGGGCGATCTTGTAGTAGCCGGCGAACTTCCGGTGTTCGGGCGGAACCGGAAGTGGATCCGGGTGAGGAGGGGGGTGGAGTCGAGTGATGGCGTCGCCGTAGGATGAAATGGCGGCCGCCGTTTCCGGGTGTTGGCAGTCCTGGCTCACCAGGATGGGGAAGCGGGTGGCAGACGGTCGGTAACGGAGCAACGAGTCCAGGCAGCGCCGAACCGAGCTGCGATCGCAGGCCAAGACCAGAACCGGAAGCGGAAGTTGGCTTTCATCCGGAACCGGAAGCGACGTCACGGAGAGGGGTTGTTCCGGAAGCGGAAGTGCCGGGAGCAGAGCGGGGGTGGGGGGAGGGTGTAAGGGGTGAGGGGGGGTCGGGGCCGGGTCACGTGGGGCGGCCATGGGGGCCTTATTGGGGTCCATAAGGGCCTTATGGGGGTCGTATGGGCCCTTATGGGGGTCCTGGGGGGGCTTATGGGGGTCTATGGGTCCTTGGGGGCCCTTATGGGGGTCGTAAAGGGGGTTATTGGGGTCATATGGGCCCTTATGGGGGTCCTGGGGGTCTATGGGTCCTTGGGGGGGCTTATGGGGGTCGTAAAGGGGGTTATTGGGGTCGTATGGGCCCTTATTGGGGTCGTATGGGCCCTTATTGGGGTCATATGGGCCCTTATGGGGGTCGTATGGGCCCTTACGGGGGTCCTGGGGGGGTCTATGGGGGTCTTGAGGGGGTCTATGGGGGTCCTGGGGGGGTTTATTGGGGTCTTGAGGGGGTTTATTGGGGTCCTGGGGGGGTCTATGGGGGTCTCGATGTGGATATCCAGGCTCTTTGTGGGGGTTAATGGGGTTATGTGGCAGATTCAAGGCATTTTGGGGCCAATTCTTGGCATTTTGGGTCTTTTTTGGGCCCTTTCTGGGTGCTCTCAGTGGGTCTCTATGGGGCAGCCGCTGTTGGATGTGGGTCAGAATCTCCCTCTGCAGCTCCAGTTGTTTCTGTGCCTCCTGAGCCAGGCGGGACAGCTGGGCCGTTAAATGGGGGTCGGGGGGGGCTTCGTGTGGGGGGGGGGCTGCACCAATGGCCGCCATTGGGGTCTTAGGGGGCCCGCGACCCCCGCCCCCCCCCCCAAAGGTAAAAGAGAAGCAACGCGTTCCAAGAGACCAGAGCAGCTGCGGCCCACAGCAGCGCCAAGGGGGGGGGCTTCCGCATCACGGGACCCCCCCCACTGCAACAACGACCCCCCTTAATTAATGGTATATGGTGGGGGGAGACCCCTGTAATTAATTACTGACCCCCCCCTTAGTCAAAGGTATATGATGGGGGAGACCCCTGTAATTAATTACTGACCCCCCCCCCCCTTAATTAAAGGTATATGATGGGGGGAGACCCCTGTAATTAATTGCAGACCCCCCCCCCTCTTAATTAAAGGTATATGAGGGGGGGACCCCCTTATTAATTACAACCCCCCCCCCTCCTTAATTAAAGGTATATGATGGGGGGAGACCCCTGTAATTAATTACTGACCCCCCCCTTAATTAAAGGTATATGATGGGGGGAGACCCCTGTAATTAATTAATGACCCCCCCTTAATTAAAGGTAATGGATGGGGAGCCCCCCTTATTAATTACAACCCCCCCCCCCCTTAATTAAAGGTATATGATGGGGGAGACCCCTGTAATTAATTGCAGACCCCCCCCCTTAATTAAAGGTAATGGATGGGGGGAGACCCCTGTTATTAATTACAGACCCCCCCCACTGTTACTAATTAGAGGCCCCCCCCCTTGGGTTACTAATTATAGGCCCCCCCCTCTCTGGGTATTAATTAATTATGCCACCCCCCCCTTTTGGTTATTAATTATGGCCCCCCCCCCCCAACCAAGGAACCTTCCAATGGAGCTGAAGAGCAGATCAGAGCCGGGCCATGGAGCTGGGGGGGAGAGAATGGGGTTAATTGGGGGGGGGGGGGGGGAGAAAGAGGGTCCCCCATAACCCCTCCAACCCCCCCCCAAACCCCATAGAGCCCCCATAACCCCCATAAAACCCCCCTAAACCCCAATAGAGCCCCCCAAGCCCCCATAGAGCCCCTGAACCCCCCGCTCCAACCCCCATAGAATCCCATAGAGCCCCCAACCCCCCCAAAAACCCCCTAAAACCTTATAGAGCCCCATAAATCCCCCCAAACCCCCCTAGACCCCCATAGATCGCCACAGATCCCCATAGATCCCCACAGACCCCCATAGACCCCATAGAGCCCCATAGATCCCCATAGACCCCCATAGATCCCCATAGATCCCATAGACCCCCATAGATCCCATAGATCCCCATAGACCCCCACAGATCCCCATAGACCCCCACAGACCGCCACAGACCCCCATAGATCCTCATAGACCCCCATAGACCCCCATAGACCACCATAGACCACCACAGACCACCATAGACCCCCACAGATCCCCACAGACCGCATAGATTCCCATAGACCCCCACAGACCCCCATAGATCCCTATAGACCCCCATAGATCCCCATAGACACCCATAGATCCCCATAGACCCCCATAGACCCCCACAGATCCCCATAGATCCCCACAGATCCCCATAGACACCCATAGATCCCCACAGACCCCCATAGATCCCCATAGACCCCCACAGATCCCCATAGATCCCCATACAGCCCCATAGATCCCCATAGATCCCCATAGACCCCCATAGATCCCCATAGACCCCCATAGAACCCCAGAGACCCCCATAGACCCCCATAGATCCCCATAGACCCCCACAGATCCCCATAGACCCCCATAGATCCCCATAGATCCCCATAGACCCCCATAGATCCCCATAGACCCCCATAGACCTCCATAGATCCCCATAGATCCCCATAGATCCCCATAGACCCCCATAGACCCACATATGCCCCCCATAGACCCCCATAGACCCCCATAGAACCCCATAAACCCCCATAGACCCCCATAGATTCCCATAGATCCCCATAGACCCCCATAGATCCCCCCCCCCCCCCCCATAGCGCTCCGCCCCCATAGCGGAAACGAGCCCCTCCCCCCCCCTCCGTTCCGAAAGTACCTTCAGAAAATAAAGTATTAAAAAGTCTCAAAAAGCCCCAAAAAAGAGCAGAAAAAGGGCCGGGGGGGGGGAGGGGAGGGCGGAAAGTTAAAAAAGTGAATGTTTGAAGCCCTAAAATGGGCTGAATTTACCCCAAAAAGGAGCGGAGCTGGAAAGTTGGGAGCGGAGTTCCGGGATGGGAGGGGGAGCGGGCAGAGTTCAAAGGGGGCGGGGCTATGCAAATGAGGGAGAGGAACTGGGCGTGGCTTGGAAAGGGGCGTGGCTTAGAGAGAAGGGAGCGGGGCTTGAAGGGGAGAAAGAATGGTGATTGGATGATGGGGGAAAGGGGGCGGGGCTTTGGGGAAAAGGGGGAGGAGCCTGGGGATAACCACGTCAGCAATTTGGACGGGGGAAATGGGGGAAAAAGGGGGAAATTGGGCAAAAATGGGCAAAAATGGGGGGAAAAAGGGCAAAAATGGGTAAACATGAGGGGAAATGAGGGGAAAATGGGCAAAAATGGGCAAAAATAGGGGGAAGTTGTGGGGAAAATGGGGGAAATTGGGCAAAAATCCCCTATTTTTACTAAAAATGCCCATTTTTGTCCATTTTTCGATTAAATTGGGTTCAGATTTGGCCATAACCCCCCCCAAAACCCCAACTTTCATTAAAAATGCCCATTTTTACCTATTTTTACTCATTTTTGGGTCAATTTGGGTTCCAATTTGGCCATAAAACCCCAATTTTCATTTAAAATGCCCATTTTTGCCCATTTTTGGGTCAATTTGGTTTTAATTTGCCCATAAACCCCCACAAACACCCCAATTTTCACTAAAACTGCCCTTTTTTGCCCATTTTTACCAATTTTTGGGTCAATTTGCGTTCAAATTTTTCCATAAACCCCCAATTTTCATCAGAAATGCCCATTTTTGCCCATTTTTACCCATTTTTGGGTCAATTTGGGTCCAGTTTGTTCTATGCCCCCCCCCCCAGCCCCATTTTTGGGTCTAAAAGCCGCCATTTTGGGTCTGTCACTCACCGGGCAGCACTTCCGGGTTGGGGGGGGTCACGTGGTGCCCCTCCTCCTCCCCCCCCCCTCAATGGGGTCTTGATGTGGGGAGGGGGCGGCGGGGGGGGGGGGCGGCGATGGCGGCCATTGGAACAGCGGGGACCTGGGGGGGTAATGGGGTCACATAGGGGATAATGGAGACCCCCACCCCATAGGGGATAATGGAGACCCCATAGGGGATAATGGAGACCCCCACCCCATAGGGGATAATGGGGACCCCGACCCCATAGGGGATAATGGAGACTCCGACCCCATAGGGGATAATGGAGACCCCGACCCCATAGGGGATAATGGGGACCCCATAGGGGACAATGGGGACCCTGACCCCATAGGGGATAATGGAGACCCCATAGGGGATAATGGGGACCCCCAGCCCATAGGGGATAATGGGGATCCCGACCCCATAGGGGATAATGGGGACCCCCACCCCATAGGGGATAATGGGGACCCTGACCCCATAGGGGATAATGGGGACCCTGACCCCATAGGGGATAATGGGGACCCCAGCCCATAGGGGATAATGGGGACACTGACCCCATAGGGGATAATGGGGACCCCAGCCCATAGGGGATAATGGGGACACTGACCCCATAGGGGACCCTGACCCCATAGGGGATAATGGGGACACTGACCCCATAGGGGATAATGGGGATTCCCACCCCATAGGTACAATGGGGACCCTGATCCTATAGGGGACCCTGACCCCATAGAGGATAATGGGGACACTGACCCCATAGGGGATAATGGGGACCCTGATCCCATAGGGGATAATGGGGACCCCGACCCCATAGGGGATAATGGGGACCTTGATCCCATAGGGGATAATGGGGACCTTGATCCCATAGGGGATAATGGGGACCCTGATCCCATAGGGGATAATGGGGACCTTGATCCCATAGGGGATAATGGGGACCCTGATCCCATAGGGGATAATGGGGACCCTGATCCCATAGGGGATAATGGGGACCCTGACCCCATAGGGGACAATGAGACCCCATAGGAGACAATGAGACCCCATAGAGAATAACGGGACCCCATAAGGAACAACGAGACCCCATAGGGAACAACAAGACCCCATAAGGAACAACGAGACCCCATAGGGAACAACGGGACCCCATAGGGAACAACGGGACCCCATAGGGAACAACGAGACCCCATAGGGAACAACGGGACCCCATAGGAGACAACGAGACCCCATAGAGAATAACGGGACCCCATAAGGAACAACGAGACCCCATAGAGAATAACGGGACCCCATAGGGAACAACGAGACCCCATAGGGAACAACGAGACCCCATAGGGAACAACGAGACCCCATAGGGAACAACGGGACCCCATAGGGAACAACGGGACCCCATAGGGTACAACGAGACCCCATAGGGAACAACGGGACCCCATAGAGAATAACGGGACCCCATAGAGAATAACGGGACCCCATAGGGAACAACGGGACCCCATAGGGAACAATAGAGACCCCATAGGGAACAACGGGACCCCATAGAGAATAACGGGACCCCATAGAGAACAACGGGACCCCATAAGGAACAACGGGACCCCATAGGGAACAACGGGACCCCATAGGGAACAACGAGACCCCATAGGAGACAACGAGACCCCATAGGGAACAACGGGACCCCATAGGGAACAACGGGACCCCATAGGGAACAACGGGACCCCATAGGGAACAACGAGACCCCATAGGGAACAACGGGACCCCCCCCCCCCCGTTAGGCCGCAGTGTAGGCCCGACCCCCCCCGTTAGGCCGCAGTGTAGGCCCGACCCCCCCCCGTTCCCCCCCCTCCCCCATCCCGCCCCATTGACCCCACGGCTGTTCCCGTTTCTCCCCCCTCCCCCCCCCGGGACCCACCGGGACCCCCCGGAAGTTCCCCCCTCCCCCCCCGTCCCACCCTCCGTCCGCTCCGTACCGCAGCGCTCCCGGCGGCACGATCCACTTCCGCCTCTCTGCGCCGGAAGTGGTGCCATGGCAACGGCTGCTTCCGCCTCGCAACGGCCGGAAGTCGAGAGGCGTGGCTACTTGGAGGCCACGCCCCCCAAGCGGCAAGTCACGCCTACCGGAAGTGCACGGTTGGAGGACCGGAAGTGGTGGTTGGGAGGACTTCCGGAAGGAGTGGGGCGGCCGCTCTGGTCGAGAGATTCGAGTGCTCCGGGAGGTCCGGCACGTGGGGGGTTAAATGGGGTCTATGGGGGGTTATGGGGCCTATGGGGCTCTATGAGGTTATGGGGCGGTTATGGGGTTATGGGGTCTATGGGGGGTTATGGGGCCTATGGGGCTCTATGGGGTTATGGGGCGGTTATGGGTCTATGGGGGGTTATGGGGTCTATGGGGCTCTATGAGGTTATGGGGCGGTTATGGGGTTATGGGGTCTATGGGGGGTTATGGGGCCTATGGGGCTCTATGGGGTTATGGGGCGGTTATGGGGTCTATGGGGGGTTATGGGGTCTATGGGGCTCTATGGGGTTATGGGGCGATAAATGGGGTCTATGGGGGGCAGCTGTGGGGTTATGGGGTCTATGGGGCTCTATGGGGTTATGGGGCGGTTATGGGGTCTATGGGGGGTTATGGGGTTTATGGGGTCTATGGGGTTATGGGGCGTTAAATGGGGTTATGGGGTCTGTGGGGTTATGGGATCTATGGGGCTCTATGGGGTTATGGGGCGGTTATGGGGTCTATGGGGGGTTACGGGGCTCTATGGGGTTATGGGGCGGTTATGGGGTCTATGGGGTTATGGGGTCTATATGGGGCTATGGGTCTCTATAGGGTTATGGGCTCTATGGGTCTCTGTGGGGTTATGGGGCAGCTGTGGGTCTCTATAGGGCTACGGGGCAGTGGGGGGGTTATGGGGTCTGTGGGTCTCTATGGGGTTATGGGGGGTTATGGGGTCTATGGGGGGTTATGGGGGGCCTATGGGGTTATGGGGCGGTTATGAGGTTATGGGGGGGTTATGGGGTCTGTGGGTCTCTATGGGGTTATGGGGTCTGTGGGGTTATTGGGGGGCTATGGGGTGCCTATGGGGTCTATGGGGTGGTTATGGGTCCAATGGGGTTATGGGGCTGTGGGCTATGGGGTTATCCTGTTACCACCCTATATCTGCCCCATAGCTACCCCATAACACCACCCCATAACTGCCCCATTTCTGCCCCATAACTGCCCCATTTGTGCCCCATAACTGCCCCATTTCTGCCCCATAACTGCCCCATTGCTGCCCCATAACTGCCCCATTTCTGCCCCATAACTGCCCCATTGCTGCCCCATAACTGCCCCATAGCTGCCCCATAACTGCCCCATTTCTGCCCCATAACTGCCCCATTGCTGCCCCATAACTGCCCCATTTCTGCCCCATAACTGCCCCATTGCTGCCCCATAACTGCCCCATTTCTGCCCCATAACTGCCCCATTTCTGCCCCCCAGCCGCCCCATTTGTGCCCCATGGATCCTCCCCCCCCGTCCCCCTTTGCTGCCCCCTTGGATTTCTGCCCCGAATGCGGCTCCGTTCTGCCCCACATCGGCCCCACCCCAAAGGCTCCACCGTGTCTCCACTGCGGCTTCACCCCACGGCGCGACGGTAAGGGGGGAACTGCCCCATAGGTGACCCATAGATACCCCATAGCTGCCCCATAGCTGCCCCATAGATATCCCATGACTGCCCCATAGCTGCCCCATAACTGCCCCATAGCTGCCCCATAGATACCCCATAGCTGCCCCATAGCTGCCCCATAGATATCCCATGACTGCCCCATAGCTGCCCCATAGCTGCCCCATAGATATCCCATGACTGCCCCATAGCTGCCCCATAACTGCCCCATAACTGCCCCATAGCTGCCCCATAGATACCCCATAGCTGCCCCATAGCTGCCCCATAACTGCCCCATAGCTGTCCCATGGCTGCCCCATAGCTGCCCCATAGATACCCCATAGCTGCCCCATAGCTGTCCCATGGCTGCCCCATAGCTGTCCCATGGCTGCCCCATAGCTGCCCCATAGCTGTCCCATGGCTGCCCCATAGCTGCCCCATAGATATCCCATGACTGCCCCATAACTGCCCCATAGCTGTCCCATAGATACCCCATAGCTGCCCCATAGCTGTCCCATGGCTGCCCCATAGATATCCCATGACTGCCCCATAGCTGCCCCATAACTGCCCCATAGCTGCCCCATAGACACCCCATAATTGCCCCATAGCTGCCCCATAGATATACCCCATAGCTGCCCCATAGCTGCCCCATAACTGCCCCATAGCTGCCCCATAGCTGCCCCATAGCTGCCCCATAGCTGCCCCATGGCTGCCCCATAGCTGCCCCATAGCTGCCCCATGGCTGCCCCATAGATATCCCATGACTGCCCCATAGCTGCCCCATAGATACCCCATAGCTGCCCCATAGCTGCCCCATAGCTGCCCCATAGATATCCCATGACTGCCCCATAGCTGCCCCATAGATATCCCATGACTGCCCCATAGCTGCCCCATAGCTGCCCCATAGCTGCCCCATAGCTGCCCCATAGATACCCCATAGCTGCCCCATAGCTGCCCCATAACTGCCCCATAGCTGCCCCATAGATACCCCATAGCTGCCCCATAGCTGCCCCATAACTGCCCCATAGCTGCCCCATAGATACCCCATAGCTGCCCCATAACTGCCCCATAGCTGCCCCATAGCTGCCCCATAGATACCCCATAGCTGCCCCATAGGTGTCCCATGGCTGCCCCATAGCTGCCCCATAGATATCACATGACTGCCCCATAGCTGCCCCATAATTGCCCCATAGCTGCCCCATAGACACCCCATAGCTGCCCCACAGCTCTGCCCCACATCTCCCCCCCCAGGTTTGGAGGGCCGGACGCTGCGCACGGTGCTGGAGCTGAACCCCCTGCAGGCACTTATGGGGCGGGGGGCGGCTGCTGCCCCACAAGTTGCAGGACCTCTGGTGAGTGCGGCCCCATAGATGGGACCCTAAACCCCATAGGGTGGGTTCAGCCCCATAGATGGGGCCCCAAAACCCCATAGGGTGGGTTCAGCCCCATAGATGGGACCCCAAACCCCATAGGGTGGGTTCAGCCCCATAGATGGGACCCTAAACCCCATAGGGTGGGTTCAGCCCCATAGATGGGACCCTAAACCCCATAGGGTGGGTTCAGCCCCATAGATGGGACCCCAAACCCCATAGGGTGGGTTCAGCGCCATAGATGGGACCCCAAGCCCCATAGGGTGGGTTCAGCCCCATAGATGGGACCCCAAAACCCCATAGGGTGGGTTCAGCCCCATAGATGGGACTGAAAGCCCCATAGATGGGACCCCAAACCCCATAGGGTGGGTTCAGCCCCATAGATGGGACCCCAAAACCCCATAGGGTGGGTTCAGCCCCATAGATGGGACCCCAAAACCCCATAGGGTGGGTTCAGCCCCATAGATGGGACCCCAAAACCCCATAGGGTGGGTTCAGCCCCATAGATGGGACCCTAAACCCCATAGGGTGGGTTCAGCCCCATAGATGGGACCCCAAGCCCCATAGGGTGGGTTCAGCCCCATAGATGGGACCCCAAACCCCATAGGGTGGGTTCAGCCCCATAGATGGGACCCCAAACCCCATAGATGGGACCCCCAGGCCCCATATATGGCAGCCCCACATTACAGCCCCATAGGGTGGGTTCAGCCCCATAGATGGGACCCTAAACCCCATAGGGTGGGTTCAGCCCCATAGATGGGACCCCAAAACCCCATAGGGTGGGTTCAGCCCCATAGATGGGACCCTAAACCCCATAGGGTGGGTTCAGCCCCATAGATGGGACCCCAAACCCCATAGGGTGGGTTCAGCCCCATAGATGGGACCCAAAACCCCATAGGGTGGGTTCAGCCCCATAGATGGGACCCTAAACCCCATAGGAAGGGTTCGGCCCCATAGATGGGACCCCAAAGCCCCATAGGGTGGGTTCAGCCCCATAGATGGGACCCCAAGCCCCATAGGGTGGGTTCAGCCCCATAGATGGGACCCCAAACCCCATAGGGTGGGTTCAGCCCCATAGATGGGACCCCAAACTCCATAGGGTGGGTTCAGCCCCATAGATGGGACCCCAAACCCCATAGGGTGGGTTCAGCCCCATAGATGGGACCCTAAACCCCATAGGGAGGGTTCGGCCCCATAGATGGGACCCCAAAGCCCCATAGGGTGGGTTCAGCCCCATAGATGGGACCCCAAGCCCCATAGGGTGGGTTCAGCCCCATAGATGGGACCCCAAACCCCATAGGGTGGGTTCAGCCCCATAGATGGGACCCCAAACTCCATAGGGTGGGTTCAGCCCCATAGATGGGACCCCAAACCCCATAGGGTGGGTTCAGCCCCATAGATGGGACTCAAAACCCCACAAGTGGGACCCGTCATTCACACAGATGGGACCCCAAACCCCATAGGGTGGGTTCAGCCCCATAGATGGGACCCCAAACCCCATAGGGTGGGTTCAGCCCCATAGGTGGGACCCCAAACCCCATAGGGTGGGTTCAGCCCCATAGGTGGGACCCCAAACCCCATAGGGTGGGTTCAGCCCCATAGATGGGACCCCAAACCCCATAGGGTGGGTTCAGCCCCATAGATGGGACTCAAAGCCCCATAGGGTGGGTTCAGCCCCATAGATGGGACCCCAAAACCCCATAGGGTGGGTTCAGCCCCATAGATGGGACCCCAAAACCCCATAGGGTGGGTTCAGCCCCATAGATGGGACCCTAAACCCCATAGGGTGGGTTCAGCCCCATAGATGGGACCCCAAAACCCCATAGGGTGGGTTCAGCCCCATAGATGGGACCCTAAACCCCATAGGGTGGGTTCAGCCCCATAGATGGGACCCCAAACCCCATAGGGTGGGTTCAGCCCCATAGATGGGACCCTAAACCCCATAGAGTGGGTTCAGCCCCATAGATGGGACCCTAAACCCCATAGGGAGGGTTCAGCCCCATAGATGGGACCCTAAACCCCATAGGGAGGGTTCAGCCCCATAGATGGGACCCCAAAACCCCATAGGGTGGGTTCAGCCCCATAGATGGGACCCTAAACCCCATAGGGTGGGTTCAGCCCCATAGATGGGACCCTAAACCCCATAGGGAGGGTTCAGCCCCATAGATGGGACCCTAAACCCCATAGGGAGGGTTCAGCCCCATAGATGGGACCCCAAAACCCCATAGGGTGGGTTCAGCCCCATAGATGGGACCCCAAAACCCCATAGGGTGGGTTCAGCCCCATAGATGGGACCCCAAAACCCCATAGGGAGGGTTCAGCCCCATAGATGGGACCCCAAAACCCCATAGGGTGGGTTCAGCCCCATAGATGGGACTCAAAACCCCATAGGGTGGGTTCAGCCCCATAGATGGGACCCCTAAACCCCATAGGGTGGGTTCAGCCCCATAGATGGGACCCCAAGCCCCATAGGGTGGGTTCAGCCCCAGAGATGGGACCCCAAAACCCCATAGGGTGGGTTCAGCCCCATAGATGGGACCCTAAACCCCATAGGGTGGGTTCAGCCCCATAGATGGGACTCAAAGCCCCATAGATGGGACCCCAAACCCCATAGGGTGGGTTCAGCCCCATAGATGGGACCCCAAACCCCATAGGGTGGGTTCAGCCCCATAGATGGGACCCTAAACCCCATAGGGTGGGTTCAGCCCCATAGATGGGACCCCCAGCCCCATAGATTAGACCCTTAGCCCCATAAATGGGCCCCTGGACCCCATATTTGTGACCCCAGACCCCCATATTTGAGCCCCCCAACCCCATATTTGTGACCCCCAGCCCCATAGATTGGCCCCAGGCCCCATAGATGTTCCCCTTGACCCCCTATTTGTGCCCCTATTAATGGGGTCCCCCTGTTCTGTGGGGCAGGTGGAGCGCCGCTGTTCGCGCTGTGGGTTCGGGGCCATGCAGTACCGTGTGGGGCAGACCAGGGGGGCCGACGAGGGGCAGACCGTGTTCTACCATTGCCCACAGTGCCGGTGGGTGACCCATAAGTTATGGGGCGGGACCCCCAAGTTATGGGGCAGGACCCCCAAGTTATGGGGCGGGACCCCAAAATGGGGATTGGGACACCCAGGTTATGGGGCGGGACCCCAAAGTTATGGGTTGAGACCCCAAAGTGGGGGGTGGGACCCCCAAGTTATGGGTTGGGACCCCCAAGTTGTGGGGTGGGACCCCCAAGTTGTGGGGTGGGAACTAAAGATGTGGGGCAGGACCCCCAAGTTATGGGGTGGGACCCCAAAGTGGAGGCTGAGACCCCAAAGTGATGGGTTGAGACCCCCAGGTTATGGGGTAGGACCCCCAACTTGTGAGGTGGGAGCTTTGGATTGTGGGGACTGGGACCCCCAAGTTGTGGGGTGGGACCCCAAAGTGGGGGGTGGGAACTAAAGATGTGGGGCAGGACCCCCAAGTTACGGTGTGGGACCCCCAAAGTGGGGGATGGGACCCCCAAGTTATGGGGTGGGACCCCCAGGTTGTGGGGTGGGACCCCAAAGTGGGGACTGGGACCCCCAAGTTGTGGGGTGGGACCCCAAGATGGGGGGTGGGAACTAAAGATGTGGGGCGGGACCCCCAAGTTATGGGGCGGGACCCCAAAGTGATGGGTTGAGACCCCCAAGTTATGGGGTGGGACCCCAATGTGGGGACTGGGACCCCCAAGTTGTGGGCTGGGACCCCAAAGTGGGGGGTGGGAACTAAAGATGTGGGGCAGGACCCCCAAGTTATGGGGTGGGACCCCAAAGTGGGGGATGGGACCCCAAAGTGATGGGTTGAGACCCCCAAGTTATGGGGTGGGACCCCCAACTTGTGGGGTGAGAGCTTTGGATTGTGGGGACTGGGACCCCCAAGTTGTGGGGTGGGACCCCAAAGTGGGGGCTGAGACCCCAAAGTACGGGCTGGGACCCCCAGGTTGTGGGGTGGGAGCTTTGGGTTGTGGGGTGGGACCCCAAAGTGGGGACTGGGACCCCCAAGTTGTGGGGTGGGACCCCAAAGTGGGGGTGGGAACTAAAGATGTGGGGCAGGACCCCCAAGTTATGGGGCGGGACCCCCAAGTTATGGGGTGGGACCCCAAAGTGATGGGTTGAGACCCCCAAGTTATGGGGTGGGACCCCCAACTTGTGGGGTGGGAGCTTTGGATTGTGGGGACTGGGACCCCCAAGTTGTGGGGTGGGACCCCAATGTGGGTATTGGGACCCCCAAGTTGTGGGGCTGCCCCACTGCTCTGGGTCCAGCCCCCCAAGTTATGGGGCAGAGCCCCCCCCTTAACCACCCCATTTCCCCCCATAGGTTCCAGGAGAAGGAGGACTCCTGACCCCCTGCTCTTTGTTAATTCACGGCTCCTTGTTAATTATGAGCCTTCTGTTAATTAACTGTAATGTTAATTACTGCCCTCGTTACCCCCCCTGTGTTAATTACAGCTCGTTACTCCAGTGCTTTTAATTGTTGTGCCTTTAATTACTGTGCCTTTAATTGACCCTCCCCCCCCCCATGGTGTTAATTACCCCCCCCCTCATTACCCCATTGCTGTTAATTACCCCTGACTGTGCCCCATAACCCAGTAACTGCCCCATAGATCCCATAGTGCCCCATAACCCAGTAACTGCCCCATAGATCCCATAGTGCCCCATAACCCCATAACTGCCCCATAGATCCCAGTGCCCCATAACCCCATAACTGCCCCATGGATCCTGCAGTGCCCCATAACCCCATACCAGCCCCATAACCCCATAACTGCCCCATAGATCCCAGTACCCCATAACCCCGTAACTGCCCCATAGATCCCATAGTGCCCCATAACCCCATAACTGCCCCATAGATCCCAGTGCCCCATAACCCCGTAACTGCCCCATAGATCCCATAGTGCCCCATAACCCCATAACTGCCCCATAGATCCCAGTGCCCCATAACCCCATAGCTGCCCCATGGATCCTGCAGTGCCCCATAACCCCATACCAGCCCCATAACCCCATATCTGCCCCATAGATCCCAGTGCCCCATAACCCCATAACTGCCCCATAGATCCCAGTGCCCCATAACCCCATAACTGCCCCATAACCCCACAGTGCCCCATAGATCCCATAGTGCCCCATAACCCCATAACTGCCCCATAGATCCCAGTGCCCCATAACCCATTACAGCCCCATAACCCCACAGTGCCCCATAACCCCATAACTGCCCCATAACCCCACAGTGCCCCATAGATCCCATAGTGCCCCATAACCCCATTACAGCCCCATAACCCCACAGTGCCCCATAACCCCATATCTGCCCCATAGATCCCAGTGCCCCATAACCCCATAACTGCCCCATAGATCCCAGTGCCCCATAACCCCATAGCTGCCCCATGGATCCCATAGTGCCCCATAACCCCATAACTGCCCCATAACCCCATATCTGCCCCATAGATCCCAGTGCCCCATAACCCCGTAACTGCCCCATAGATCCCAGTGCCCCATAACCCCATAGCTGCCCCATGGATCCCATAGTGCCCCATAACCCCATAACAGCCCCATAACCCCATATCTGCCCCATAGATCCCAGTGCCCCATAACCCCGTAACTGCCCCATAGATCCCAGTGCCCCATAACCCCATAACTGCCCCATGGATCCTGCAGTGCCCCATAACCCCATAACTGCCCCATAGATCCTGCAGTGCCCCATAACCCTAATCCCAGCCCCATAGCTGCCCTATAACCACATCCCAGCCCCATAGCTGCCCCATAGCCCCACAAGTGCCCCATAACCCTATCTGTGCCCCATAGCTGCCCCATAACAACCCCATCCCTGCCCCATACCTGCCCCATTACAACCCCATAACCCCATCTGTGCCCCATAGCTGCCCCACAAGTGCCCCATAACCCCATCTGTGCCCCATAGCTCCATCCCTGCCCCATAACAACCCCATCTGTACCCCATAGCTGCCCCATAACAACCCCATAACCCCATCTGTGCCCCATAGCTGCCCCATAACAACCCCATAACCCCATCTGTGCCCCATAGCTGCCCCACAAGTGCCCCATAACCCCATCTGTGCCCCATAGCTGCCCCACAAGTGCCTCATAACCCCATCTGTGCCCCATAGCTGCCCCATTACAACCCCATCTGTGCCCCATAGCTGCCCCATAACAACCCCATAACCCCATCTGTGCCCCATAGCTGCCCCACAAGTGCCCCATAACCCCATCTGTGCCCCATAGCTGCCCCACAAGTGCCCCATAACCCCATCTGTGCCCCATAGCTGCCCCACAAGTGCCCCATAACCCCATCTGTGCCCCATAGCTCTAACCCTGCCCCATAACAACCCCATCTATGCCCCATAGCTGCCCCATAACAACCCCATAACCCCATCTGTGCCCCATAGCTGCCCCACAAGTGCCCCATAACCCCATCTGTGCCCCATAGCTGCCCCATAACAACCCCATCCCTGCCCCATAGCTGCCCCATTACAACCCCATAACCCCATCTGTGCCCCATAGCTGCCCCATAACAACCCCATAACCCCATCTGTGCCCCATAGCTGCCCCACAAGTGCCCCATAACCCCATCTGTGCCCCATAGCTGCCCCAGAAGTGCCCCATAACCCCATCTGTGCCCCATAGCTGCCCCACAAGTGCCTCATAACCCCATCTGTGCCCCATAGCTGCCCCACAAGTGCCCCATAACCCCATCTGTGCCCCATAGCTGCCCCATAACAACCCCATAACCCCATCTGTGCCCCATAGCTGCCCCATAACAACCCCATAACCCCATCTGTGCCCCGTAGGTGCCCCACAAGTGCCTCATAACCCCATCTGTGCCCCATAGCTGCCCCACAAGTGCCCCATAACCCCATCTGTGCCCCATAGCTGCCCCACAAGTGCCCCATAACCCCATCTGTGCCCCATAGCTGCCCCACAAGTGCCCCATAACCCCATCTGTGCCCCATAGCTGCCCCACAAGTGCCCCATAACCCCATCTGTGCCCCATAGATGCCCCACAAGTGCCCCATAACCCCATCTGTGCCCCATAGCTCCATCCCTGCCCCATAACAACCCCATAACCCCATCTGTGCCCCATAGCTGCCCCATAACAACCCCATAACCCCATCTGTGCCCCATAGCTGCCCCACAAGTGCCCCATAACCCCATCTGTGCCCCATAGCTGCCCCACAAGTGCCCCATAACCCCATCTGTGCCCCATAGCTGCCCCACAAGTGCCTCATAACCCCATCTGTGCCCCATAGCTGCCCCATAACAACCCCATAACCCCATCTGTGCCCCATAGCTGCCCCATAACAACCCCATAACCCCATCTGTGCCCCATAGCTGCCCCATAACAACCCCATCCCTGCCCCATAGCTGCCCCATTACAACCCCATAACCCCATCTGTGCCCCATAGCTGCCCCATAACAACCCCATAACCCCATCTGTGCCCCATAGCTCTAACCCTGCCCTATAACAACCCCATCTGTGCCCCATAGCTGCCCCATAACAACCCCATAACCCCATCCCTGCCCCATAGCTGCCCCACAAGTGCCTCATAACCCCATCTGTGCCCCATAGCTGCCCCATAACAACCCCATAACCCCATCTGTGCCCCATAGCTGCCCCATTACAACCCCATAACCCCATCTGTGCCCCATAGCTGCCCCACAAGTGCCTCATAACCCCATCTGTGCCCCATAGCTGCCCCATAACAACCCCATAACCCCATCTGTGCCCCATAGCTGCCCCATTACAACCCCATAACCCCATCTGTGCCCCATAGCTGCCCCACAAGTGCCCCATAACCCCATCTGTGCCCCATAGCTGCCCCATAACAACCCCATAACCCCATCTGTGCCCCATAGCTGCCCCATAACAACCCCATAACCCCATCTGTGCCCCATAGCTGCCCCACAAGTGCCCCATAACCCCATCTGTGCCCCATAGCTGCCCCAGAAGTGCCCCATAACCCCATCTGTGCCCCATAGCTGCCCCACAAGTGCCCCATAACCCCATCTGTGCCCCATAGCTGCCCCACAAGTGCCTCATAACCCCATCTGTGCCCCATAGCTGCCCCATAACAACCCCATAACCCCATCTGTGCCCCATAGCTGCCCCATAACAACCCCATAACCCCATCTGTGCCCCATAGCTGCCCCATAACAACCCCATCCCTGCCCCATAGCTGCCCCATTACAACCCCATAACCCCATCTGTGCCCCATAGCTGCCCCATAACAACCCCATCCCTGCCCCATAGCTGCCCCATAACAACCCCATAACCCCATCTGTGCCCCATAGCTCTAACCCTGCCCTATAACAACCCCATCTGTGCCCCATAGCTGCCCCATAACAACCCCATAACCCCATCCCTGCCCCATAGCTGCCCCACAAGTGCCTCATAACCCCATCTGTGCCCCATAGCTGCCCCATAACAACCCCATAACCCCATCTGTGCCCCATAGCTGCCCCATAACAACCCCATAACCCCATCTGTGCCCCATAGCTGCCCCATTACAACCCCATAACCCCATCTGTGCCCCATAGCTGCCCCATAACAACCCCATAACCCCATCTGTGCCCCATAGCTGCCCCATAACAACCCCATAACCCCATCTGTGCCCCATAGCTGCCCCATTACAACCCCATAACCCCATCTGTGCCCCATAGCTGCCCCACAAGTGCCCCATAACCCCATCTGTGCCCCATAGCTGCCCCACAAGTGCCCCATAACCCCATCTGTGCCCCATAGCTGCCCCATAACAACCCCATAACCCCATCTGTGCCCCATAGCTGCCCCACAAGTGCCCCATAACCCCATCTGTGCCCCATAGCTGCCCCACAAGTGCCCCATAACCCCATCTGTGCCCCATAGCTGCCCCACAAGTGCCCCATAACCCCATCTGTGCCCCATAGCTGCCCCATAACAACCCCATAACCCCATCTGTGCCCCATAGCTGCCCCATTACAACCCCATAACCCCATCTGTGCCCCATAGCTGCCCCACAAGTGCCCCATAACCCCATCTGTGCCCCATAGCTCCATCCCTGCCCCATAGCTCCACCCCTGCCCCATAGCTGCTCTCCGCCCACCTCCGCGCATGCGCATCAACAGCGCCTCATCCCTCTGACGTCATCACCCCCCACGCCCTAACCCGGAAGCGGAAGTGCCCCACCTCATCCATCATGGCGGCCCGGCGTCGTTCCGGCGGGGCGGTGAAGCGCCGTCCTGGCCCGGAAGCGGTGGAGGCGGCTCTACAGGAAGCGGCGGCGCTTTTCCCGCCTCGTTGGTCGGAGCTGCCCGCTCTGGTCCTCCGACATCAACTCTATGGTTTGGCCGGGGATAGAACGGCGGTGGATCGGCACCTGGTAGGTGGGCGAGGAGGGTGATGACGTCATCAAAGCGCGACGGAAGCGACACCATTAACCCCCCCCCCCCATTGGATCACACGTGGTGGGTGGGCGCGGTTCTGATGACGTCACGAATACGCGACAGAAGTGTAAGGGCACGTGATGGGGGGGGGGGCGCACGGCGATGACGTCATCGCAGCGCGACGAAAGTTACGCCATTATCCCCCCTGTTAAAGCGACACGTGGTGGGTGGACACTGCTCTGGTGACGTCATCAACGCGCGACTGAGGCGACCCCATCAACACCCCCCAGTTCGTCACGTGGTGGGTGGGCGCAGAGCGATGACGTCATCGCGGCGCGACGAAAGTGACGCCATTAACTTCCTCCCCCCCCCACTTCCGGTCAGGGCCGCCTGCAGGCCGAGGGCCGCATCCGGTTGCTGCAGCTCGGGCTGGGGAGCGACACGGTGGCCGTTATCAGGGATGAGGACTTCCGGGAAGCGGTGAGGTCGTGAACTGTGACCTTTGACCCTTGATCTGACCTCTGACCCCTGCCCTGATCTGTGACCGCCCACCTCCATCATTCACGCTGACCCAAAGCCCCACCCATGTGACCTCTGACCCCGGCCCTGACCCCTACCGTGACCTCTAACTCTGACCTCTGACCCCAGCTTTGACCTCTGACCCTAGCTTTGACCTCTGAATGGGGTCCTATGGGGGTCCTATGGGGGTAAATGGGGTCCTATGGGGGTCCTATGGGGTCCTATGATGTCCTATGGGGGTCCTATGGGGGTCCTATGGTGTCCTATGGGGGTCCTATGGGGGTAAATGGGGTCCTATGGGGTCCTATGAGGGTCCTATGGGGTCTTATGGGGGTCCTATGGGGTCCTAGGTTGTCCTATGGGGGTCCTATGGGATCCTATGGGGGTCTTAGGGGGGTCCAGGGGGTCCTATGGTGTCCTATGGGGGTCCTATGGTGGTAAATGGGGTCCTATGGGGGTCCTATGGGGGTAAATGGGGTCCTATGGGGGTCCTATGGGGTCTTATGGTGTCATATGGGGGTCCTATGGGGTGCTATGGGGTCCTAAGGGGGACCTATGGGGTCCTATGGGGTCCTAATGGGTTCTATGGGGATCGTATGGGGACCTAATGGGTCCTATGGGGTCCTATGGTGGTAAATGGGGTCCTATGGGGGTAAATGGGGTCCTATGGGGGTCCTATGGGGTCCTATGAGGGTCCTATGGGGGTCCTATGGTGTCCTATGGGAGTCCTATGGGGTCTTATGGGGGTCCTATGGGGTCCTATGATGTCCTATGGGGGTCCTATGGGATCCTATGTGGTCCTATGGGATCCTATGGGGGTCTTAGGGGGGTCCAGGGGGTCCTATGGTGTCCTATGGGGGTCCTATGGGGTCTTATGGTGTCATATGGGGGTCCTATGGGGTGCTATGGGGTCCTAAGGGGGACCTATGGGGTCCTAATGGGTTCTATGGGGATCGTATGGGGACCTAATGGGTCCTATGGGGTCCTATGGTGGTAAATGGGGTCCTATGGGGGTAAATGGGGTCCTATGGGGGTCCTATGGGGTCCTATGGGGGTCCTATGGGGTCCTATGGTGTCCTATGGGGTCCTATGGGGGTCCTATGGGGTCCTATGGTGTCCTATGGGGTCCTATGGTGTCCTATGGGGTCCTATGGGGGTCCTATGGGGTCCTATGGTGTCCTATGGGGTCCTATGGGGGTCCTATGGGGTCCTATGGTGGTAAATGGGGTCCTATGGTGTCCTATGGGGTCCTATGGGGGTCCTATGGGGTCCTATGGGGTCCTATGGGGGTCCTATGGGGTCCTATGGGGTTAAATGGGGTCCTATGGGGGTCCTATGGTGTCCTATGGTGTCCTATGGGGTCCTATGGGGTCCTATGGTGTCCTATGGGGTCCTATGGGTGTCCTATGGGGTCCCTCTGACCCCACCCACACCTCAGTTTTCACCCCTCCTGACCTCTCACCCCTGACCTCTGACCCCAGCTCTGACCTCTGCTCCTTTCCCTCTGACCCCCCTTTTCCCCTCGTGCCCCTGTGACCTCTCACCCCGCCTGACCTATGACCTCAACCCCTTGACCTCTTGACCTTTTGACCCCTTGCCCTTTGACCCCAGGTGCTCCGTGCCGTGTCCGACTCCCCTTGTGCCCCATTGGTTCAACGTTTCCTCACTGAGGCTCCTCGGCTGCTCAGCTTCCAAAGGGAACAGCTGCAAAACATGGGGCTCAATGACCAGCACGTCACGTAATGGGGCTAAAGGGGGCTAAATGGGGTTCTATGTGGTTCTAATGGGGCCTATGGGGACCTATGGGGTCCTAATTGGGTCTTATGGGGTCCTATGGGGTCCTATGGGGGTCCTCTGGTGTCCTATGAGGTCCTATGAAATCCTATGGGGGACTTGGGGGGTCCTATGGGGTCTTATGGGGTCCTATGGGGTCTTATGGGGGTAAATGGGGTCCTATGGGGGTCCTATGGGGTCCTATGGGGTCATAATGGGGTCCTGTGGGGTCTTATGGTGTCATATGGGGGTCCTATGGGGTGCTATGGGGTCCTAAGGGGGACCTATGGGGTCCTAATGGGTCCTATGGGGGTAAATGGGGTCCTATGGTGGTCCTATGGGGTCCTATGGGGGTAAATGGGGTCCTATGGGATCCTATGGGGGTCCTATGGTGTCCTATGGGGGTCCTATGGGGTCTTATGGTGTCATATGGGGGTCCTATGGGGTGCTATGGGGTCCTATGGGGGTTCTATGGGGTCCTATGGGGTCCTATGGGGTCTTATGGGATCCTATGGGGGTTCTATGGGGTCCTATGGGGGTCCTATGGGGTCTTATGGTGTCATATGGGGGTCCTATGGGGTGCTATGAGGTCCTATGGTGTCCTATGGGGGTCCTATGGGGGTCCTATGGGGGTTCTATGGGGTCCTATGGGGTCCTAATGGGTCCTAATGGGGTCCTATGGTCTCCCCTTTTGACCCCCCCCCCCCTTTCCAGGCAGCTGGTGGCCGCGGGGCTGCTGACGGTTCGGGACGCCGGAAGTTGGTGGTTGGCGTTACCGGGAACCGGCCGCTTCATCCGGGCACTTCTCAAGGGTACGAGCCGCGCCGCCATCTTGGAAAATATCCCCCGATCACGTGATCATACCCACGTGACCTTTGTCACCCCTCCCGCGCCGCCATCTTGGTACCACTACCAGGGTGCCGCCATCTTGGAAACTACTCCCTGATCACGTGACCGTTGTTACCACTCCTGCGCCGCCATCTTGGAAACCACCACAACCCCCCCCCCCCCGATCACGTGATCATCCATACCCACGTGACTATTGCTAACCCTCCCGCGCCGCCATCTTGGTACCTTCCCCCCAACATCTTGGGACGTGCCCCCTTATCACGTGACCACCCCCACGTGACTATTGTTACCCCTCCTGCGCCGCCATCTTGGCTACCTCCTACCTCTACCACCACGGCGCCGCCATCTTGGTACCTACCACCAGCACGGCGCCGCCATCTTGTTACCCTACCCCTTATCACGTGACCATCCCACACGTGAACCTTGCCACCCCGCCCGCTTACAGTCCCCGCCGCCATTTTGGAAAATACCCCCCGATCACGTGATCATTCATACCCACGTGACTATTGTTAACCCTCTCGCGCCGCCATCTTGAAACTACCTCCCCCTCCGATCACGTGATCATTCATACCCACGTGACTATTGCTAACCCTCCCGCGCCAACATCTTGGGACGTGCCCCCTTGTCACGTGACCACACCCACGTGACTAGTTACCCCTCCCGCGCCGCCATCTTAGCTACCTCCCCCTCGTACCACCACGGCGCCGCCATCTTGTTACCCTACCCCTTATCACGTGACCATCCCACACGTGACCCTTGCCACCCCACCCGCTTACAGTCCCCGCCGCCATCTTGGAAAATACCCCCCGATCACGTGATCATTCATACCCACGTGACTATTGCTAACCCTCCCGCGCCGCCATCTTGAAACTACCTCCCCCTCCGACCACGTGATCATCCATACCCACGTGACTGTTGCTAACCCTCCCGCGCCAACATCTTGGGACGTGCCCCCTTATCACGTGACCACCCCCCACGTGACTATTGTTACCCCTCCCGCGCCGCCATCTTGGCTACCTCCCCCTCACACCACCGCAGTGCGCCGCCATCTTGTTGCCGTCACGTGACCTCTCCCACTTCCTGTCTAGGCCGGAAGCAGTTGCTGTCTGCCGTCCGCCGTTCCCGTCACCGTGAGGTTCTCCAGGCCGAGCTGGGGCAGCGCAGGTCGCGGCCTACATTGGGGCTCCGTTACGTCCTGCTGGACCTGCTGGGCGCTGAGCTGCTCCGGAGGTGACCCTTCACCTTTAACCTCCCACCTATCAACCCTTGACCTTCGACCCCACCGTGACACCGGATGTTTTATTCCCCTTTATAGCATCCCCACCACTTCCGGTCCGTTGTTACGGTTGGCTGACACGTGATTCCGGTTCGGTTCGACGATACCGGGAGCGAAAGTGCAATAAAATGGGATTTGGGGGCAAAAAAAAAAGGCAGGTTTCATTTGGTGGGGCCCACCCGTGGCATTGCCGCTTTAAGAGGCCTGCACGTAGGGAGCGGGAACATGGACAGCCAATGGGGAGCGGAGAAACGCAATGGAGGGAAACGGGCAGCCAATGGGCGGCTGCCAAAAAGGGATGACGTCATCAACCCATAGAGTTCATAGAAGGACATGGAGCTTGCCCGGATGGAGTCGTCGCGCCTTGATGACGTCATCAACCCCCCGCCCGACCAACATGATGACGTCACAGCGGCACTTCCGTTTTATTCCAAGCGATTTGGCCCCCAAGTCGCCCCGCCCCCACATGGCAACACGTGACGTCACAGCCCCGCCCCCATAACGACACGTGACGTCACCGACCCGCCCCCACATGGCGACACGTGACGTCACTGCCCCACACATCAGCCCCACTTATGGGGCAGGACCCACTTATGGGTCACAAATCCACTTGTGGGTCACATCCTACTTATGGGTCACAGCCCCACTTATGGGTCACAGTCCACTTGTGGGGCAGAGCCCACTTATGGGGCAGAACCCTACTTATGGGGCAGGGTTCTATTGTGGGTCACAGCCCCACTTATGGGTCATAAACTTACTTATGGGTCGCAGCCCCACTTATGGGGCAGGGTTCTATTGTGGGTCACAGCCCCACTTATGGGTCATAAACTTACTTATGGGTCACAGCCCCACTTATGGGGCAGAACCTTACTTATGGGTCGCAGCCCTACTTATGGGGCAGGGTTCCACTTGTGGGTCAGAGCCACACCTATGGGTCACAGGTCCACTTATGGAGCAGAACCTACTTATGGGTCACAGCCCCACTTGTGGGTCACATCCTACTTATGGGGCAGGGCTTCACTTGTGGGTCAGGGCCCCACTTGTGGGTCACAGGTCCACTTATGGGGCAGGGCTTCACTTGTGGGTCACAACCCCACTTATGGGTCACAGGTCCACTTGTGGGTCAGGGTTCCACTTATGGGGTAGGGTTCCACTTGTGGGTCGAAGGTCCACTTATGGGGCAGAACCCACTTATGGGTCACAGGTCCACTTGTGGGTCACAGTCCTACTTATGGGGCAGGGATCCACTTGTGGGGCAGGGCTCCACTTATGGGTCGCAGGTCCACTTGTAGGTCAGAACCCACTTGTGGGTCACAGGTCCACTTATGGGGCAGAACCCACTTATGGGTCAGATCCTACTTATGGGTCAGGGCTCCACTTATGGGTCACAGGTCCACTTGTGGGTCACAGTCCTACTTATGGGGCAGGGCTCCACTTGTGGGTCAGTCCGTGGGTCCATCCATCTGTCTCCTCCTGTGGGCCCACCATCCACTTGTGGGGCAGCGCTATGGGGCAGAGCCGCGGAGTGTCGCTATGGGGCAGTGCCCCACTTATGGGGCAGAGCTTCACATACTTGGGGTCACAGCCACACTTATGGGTCAGTCCATGGGGAGGGGGGGGAACGACACTGTGGGGCAGAGCCATGGAGTGTCGCTATGGGGCAGTGCCCCACTTATGGGGTAGAGCTTCACGTACTTATGGGACACAGCCACACTTGGGGGTCTCAGCCCCACTTGGGGGTCACAGCCCCACTTATGGGGCAGCCTTTGTGGATCAATGCCCTACTTATGGGGCAGAGCCCCAGTTATGGGTCTCAGCCCCACTTATGGGTCAGCCTTATTGGATCAATGCCCTACTTATGGGGCAGAGCCCCGGTTATGGGTCACAGCCCCACTTATGGGTCAGCCTTCATGGTCAATGCCCTACTTATGGGGCAGAGCCCCAGTTATGGGTCACAGCCCCACTTATGGGTCAGTCCATAAGGGGTGACGTTGTGGGGCAGCATCATGGAGTGTTGCTATGGGGCAGTGCCCCACTTATGGGGCAGAGCCCCACTTATGGGTCAGTCTTTGTGGGTCAGATCCCCACTTATGGGTCTCAGCCCCACTTATGGGTCAGAACCCACTTATGAGTCACAGCCCCACTTATGGGGCAGAACCCACTTATGGGGCAGAACCCACTTATGGGTCGGCAGGTCCACTTATGGGTCAGAGCCCCACTTATGGGTCAGAACCCACTTATGGGTCAGAACCCACTTATGAGTCAGAGCCCACTTATGGGTCACAGCCCCACTTATGGGTCACAGTCCACTTATGGGTCTCAGCCCCACTTATGGGTCAGAACCCACTTATGAGTCAGAGCCCACTTATGGGTCTCAGCCCCACTTCCATCTCAGTCCCGTCTCCGTGTCCTCCCCCTCTTTCCGTGGGTCAGAGGCGTCTCTTTCAATGGGGCTGTGGGGGGGGGGGGTCAGATCTATGGGGCGGAGGCGTCGCTATGGGGCTGAGTTGTGGGGCTGAGTTCGGCCTCCAAAGCCTCGAAGGCGTCCAACATGGCGGCCCGGACCCGATCCGACAGCGACGGGACGTCGGTGGAATCCAGCCCCAACGTGGGGACAGCAGGGAGAACCTCGATCACACAGCGACCTGCGGGGAGATGGGGGGAGATGGGGGGCAGGGGGGGATGTGGGGAGATGTGGGGCAGGGGGGGATGGGGGGCAAGGGGGATATAGGGGGAGATGGGGGGCAGGGGGGGGTATGTGGGGAGATGTGGGGCAGGGGGGAGATGGGGGGCAGGGGGGGGATGTGGGGGCAGGGGGGGGATGTGGGGCAGGGGGGATGTGGGGCGGGGGGGAGATGTGGGGAGATGTGGGGCAGAGGAGAGATGGGGGGAGATGTGGGGCAGGGGGAGGGTGGGGGGAGATGTGGGGCAGGGGGGAGATGGGGGGCAGGGGGGGGATGTGGGGCAGGGGGGGGATGTGGGGAGATGTGGGGCAGGGGGGAGATGGGGGGGATGTGGGGCAGGGGGGAGATGGGGGGATATGGGGGGGGATGTGGGGCAGGGGGGAGATGGGGGGGATGTGGGGCAGGGGGGAGATGGGGGGAGATGTGGGGCAGGGGGAGGGTGTGGGGAGATGTGGGGCAGGGGGGGATGGGGGGCAAGGGGGATATAGGGGGAGATGGGGGGCAGGGGGGGGTATGTGGGGAGATGTGGGGCAGAGGGGGGATGGGGGGCAGGGGGGGATGTGGGGCAGATGTGGGGCAGGGGGGATGTGGGGCAGGGGGGGGTTATGGGGAGATGGGGGGCAGGGGGGATATAGGGGGAGATGGGGGGCAGATGTGGGGCAGGGGGGATGTGGGGCAGGGGGGGGATGTGGGGCAGGGGGGATGTGGGGCGGGGGGGGGGATATGGGGAGATGTGGGGCAGGGGAGAAATGGGGGGGATGTGGGGCAGGGGGGAGATGGGGGGATATGGGGGGGGATGTGGGGCAGGGGGGGGGATATGGGGAGATGTGGGGCAGGGGGGAGATGGGGGGAGATGTGGGGCAGGGGGAGGGTGTGGGGAGATGTGGGGCAGGGGGGAGATGGGGGGCAGAGGGGAAAGGGGGGAGATGTGGGGCAGGGAGGATGTGGGGGGCAATAAGGGGCAATTGGGGGATATGGGGGGGATATGGGGGGAGATGGGGGGCAGGGGGGGGTATGTGGGGAGATGTGGGGCGGGGGGGGGATTGGGGGCAATAAGGGGAGATGTGGGGCAGGGGGAGATGGGGGGAAGGGGGGATATAGGGGGAGATGGGGGGCAGGGGGGGGTATGTGGGGAGATGTGGGGCAGGGGGGATATAGGGGGAGATGTGGGGCGATGGGGGGCAATGGGGGTCAGTGGGGGGCAATGGGGGTGGGGGGCAATGGGGGGAGATATGGGGCAGGGGGGATATGGGGGGGAGATGGGGGGCAACAAGAGGCAATGGGGGGAATGGGGGGCAATAAGGGGCAATAAGGGGGGAGGAATGGGGCACAATTAGGGGCCCCCAACCCTATAGCAGCCCAATAGCAGCCCCCCCCAGCCCCACACCCAGCCCCATAGCGCCCCATAGTGCCCCACACCCAGCCCCATAGCAGCCCCATAGCGCCCCCCCAGCCCCATAGCAGCCCCACACCCAGCCCCATAGCGCCTCCCAGCCCCATAGCAGCCCCATAGCAGCCCCACACCCAGCCCCATAGCGCCTCCCAGCCCCACACCCAGCCCCATAGCAGCCCCATAGTGCCCCCAGCTTCACACCCAGCCCCATAGCAACCCCACACCCAGCCCCATAGCGCCTCCCCAGCCCCACACCCAGCCCCATAGCAGCCCCATAGCAGCCCCACACCCAGCCCCATAGTGCCCCCCAGCCCCACACCCAGCCCCATAGCAGCCCCATAGCGCCCCCAGCTTCACACCCAGCCCCATAGCAACCCCATACCCAGCCCCATAGCGCCTCCCAGCCCCACACCCAGCCCCATAGCGCCCCCCAGCCCCACACCCAGCCCCATAGCAGCCCCATAGCGCCCCCAGCTTCACACCCAGCCCCATAGCAGCCCCACACCCAGCCCCATAGCGCCTCCCAGCCCCACACACCAGCCCCATAGCGCCCCCAGCTTCACACCCAGCCCCATAGCAACCCTACACCCAGCCCCATAGCGCCTCCCAGCCCCACACCCAGCCCCATAGCGCCCCCAGCTTCACACCCAGCCCCATAGCAACCCCACACCCAGCCCCATAGCGCCCCCAGCTTCACACCCAGCCCCATAGCAACCCCACACCCAGCCCCATAGCGCCCCCCAGCCCCACACCCAGCCCCATAGCAGCCCCATAGCGCCCCCAGCTTCACACCCAGCCCCATAGCAGCCCACACCCAGCCCCATTGCGCCTCCCAGCCCCACACCCAGCCCCATAGCAGCCCCACACCCAGACCCATAGCGCCCCCCCAGCCCCACACACCAGCCCCATAGCGCCCCCAGCTTCACACCCAGCCCCATAGCAGCCCCACACCCAGCCCCATAGCGCCTCCCAGCCCCACACCCAGCCCCATAGCAGCCCCATAACGCCCCCAGCTTCACACCCAGCCCCATAGCAACCTCACACCCAGCCCCATAGCACCCCCCAGCCCCACACCCAGCCCCATAGCAGCCCCATAGTGCCCCCAGCTTCACACCCAGCCCCATAGCAGCCCCACACCCAGCCCCATAGCGCCCCCCAGCCCCACACACCAGCCCCATAGCAGCCCCATAGCGCCCCCAGCTTCACACCCAGCCCCATAGCAACCCCACACCCAGCCCCATAGCGCCTCCCAGCCCCACACCCAGCCCCATAGCAGCCCCATAGCGCCCCCAGCTTCACACCCAGCCCCATAGCAGCCCCACACCCAGCCCCATTGCGCCTCCCAGCCCCACACCCAGCCCCATAGCAGCCCCATAGTGCCCCCAGCTTCACACCCAGCCCCATAGCAACCCCACACCCAGCCCCATAGCACCTCCCAGCCCCACACCCAGCCCCATAGCAGCCCCATAGCGCCCCCAGCTTCACACCCAGCCCCATAGCGCCCCCCAGCCACACACACCAGCCCCATAGCAACCCCATAGCGCCCCCAGCTTCACACCCAGCCCCATAGCAACCCCACACCCAGCCCCATAGCGCCTCCCAGCCCCATAGCAGCCCCACACCCAGCCCCATAGCGCCCCCCCAGCCCCACACCCAGCCCCATAGCGGCCCCATAGCGCCCCACACCCAGCCCCATAGCAGCCCCATAGCGCCCCCCCAGCCCCACACCCAGCCCCATAGCAGCCCCATAGCGCCCCACACCCAGCCCCATAGCAGCCCCACACCCAGCCCCATAGCGCCCCCCCAGCCCCACACACCAGCCCCATAGCAGCCCCACACCCAGCCCCATAGCGCCTCCCAGCCCCACACCCAGCCCCATAGCAGCCCCATAGCGCCCCACACCGGAGGTGAAGCGCCGTTCGCTGCGGCTGTAGAAATGCCGGTAGGAGGAGATGACGACGGGAACCACCGGGACCTGTGGGGTGAATGTGTGGGGTCAGCCCCATAGCGCCGCCCCACAGCACCCCATAATACCCCACAGCACCCCATAGCGCCCCATAATACCCCATAGCACCACCCCATAGCACCCCCCAACTCTGCCCCATAGTGCCCCACAGCTCCACCCCACATCTCAGCCCCATAGCGCCCCCCAACTCCGCCCCATAGCAGCCCCCAACTCAGCCCCATAGCGCCCCATAGCGCCCTGCAGCTCAGCCCCATAGCGCCCCCCCAACTCCGCCCCATAGCTCAGCCCTACAGCACCACCCCATAACACCCCATAGCACCCCCCAGGTCTGCCCCAGGTCTGCCCCACAGCTCTGCCCCATAGCGCCCCATAGCATCCCCCAACTCTGCCCCATAGTGCTCCATAGCGCCCCACAGCTCCGCCCCACAGTGTCCCTCAACTCCGCCCTATAGCGCCCCATAGCATCCCCCAACTCTACCCCATAGCACCCCCCAACTCCACCCCACATCTCAGCCCCATTGCGCCCCATAGCGCCCCATAGCTCCGCCCCATAGCGCCCCCCATGTTGCCCCACCTGTGCCTGCACGGCGAGGTGGAAGGCGCCTCGTTTGAAGGGCAGCATCGACCCGTTGTGGTTCCGAGTCCCCTCTGGGAAAACCCAGACCCGAACCTGGGGGGGGGGGGGACAGAAATGGGGGGCTGACCCACAGCGCTGCCCCATAGGAACAGCCACAGCCCCATAGGATCAATGACAGCCCCATAGGATAACAGACAGCCCCATAGAATAACGAAAAACCCCATAGAAATCCCCTCCCAGCCCCACAGAACCACCCCCAAGCCCCATAGACCCCCTCCCAGCCCCATAGATTCCCCCCAACCCCATAGGACCCCCCCAGTCCCCCAGCCCCATAGATCTCTCCCAGCCTCATAGATCCCCTCCAGCCCCATAGAATCCCCAGTTCCACAGCCCCATAAATCCCCCCCAGCCCCCCAAGTGAGGGGGAACCTTGGCTATGATGATGTTGATGGAAACCCCAGCCCCATAGATCCCCCCCAGCCCCACAGAAACCCCCCCCAGCCCCATAGATACCCCCAGCCCCATAGATCCACCCCCAGCCCCACAGAACCCCCTAGTCCCACAGCCCCATAGATCCCCCCAGCCCCATAGATCCCCCCACCCCATAGATCCCCCCACCCCATAGAACTCCCCCCCAGCCCCATAGATCCCCCCCAGCCCCATAGAATCCCAAGTCCCACAGAACTCCCCAGTCCCACAGCCCCATAGATCCCCGCCCAGCCCCATAGATTCCCCCCCAGCCCCCCAAGTGTGGGGCAGCCCTACGTCCTGGCTGAGCATGGTGTGTGCAGCCTCGGCCATGACGTTGATGGCGTCTCGGGTCCTTTTGCGGTCAATGAAGATGATGCCCCCCAACCAACAGGCCGCCCCCACGGCCCCCATGTACAGCAGCTCCCTCTTGGCTATGGGGACGCAGCGGTCCGGCAGCACCTCCATCATCCCTGGGGGGCAATGGGGGGGTTGGTTATGGGGCGGCTGTGGGGCTGGGAGGGGTTCTATGGGGCTGGGGGGGGTCCTATGGGGCTGGGGAGGAGCCCATTGAATTCTATGGGTAGACCTGATGGCCGTAGGGATATTACAGGGATGGAGAGTGATCTATGGGGCTGGAGGGATCTATGGGGCTGGGATGGCTGTTGTAGGGTTAGGAGAGTCGCTATGGGGCTGGAGAGGGAGTTATGGGGCAGCTGGGGGGGTTCTATGGGGCTGGGGGGGGACCCGCCATTGAAGTCTATGGGTAGACCTGATGGCCGTAGGGATGAGAGGCGATTAGGGGATCTATGGGGCTTCCTATGGGGCTGTGGGGACGCAGCGGTCCGGCAGCACCTCCATCATCCCTAGGGGGCAATGGGGGGGGCGGTTATGGGGCGGATGTGGGGCTGGGAGGGGTTCTATGGGGCTGGAGGGGAGCCATTGAAGTCTATGGGTAGACCTGATGGCCGTAGGGATATTACAGGGATGGAGAGTGATCTATGGGGCTGGAGGGATCTATGGGGTTGGGATGGCTGTTGTAGGGTTAGGAGAGTCGCTATGGGGCTGGAGAGGGAGTTATGGGGCAGCTGGGGGGGTTCTATGGGGCTGGGGGGGAGCCATTGAAGTCTATGGGTAGACCTGATGGCCTCACAGTTCTTGGAGGAAAAGGGAGGGATCTATGGGGCTGAAGAAGATCTATGGGGCTGGGATGGCTGTTGTAGGGTTAGGAGAGTCGCTATGGGGCTGGAGAGGGAGTTATGGGGCAGCTGGGGGGGTTCTATGGGGCTGGTGGGGAACCACCCATTGAAGTCTATGGGTAGACCTGATGGCCGTAGGAATGAGAGGTGATTGGGGGATCTATGGGGCTTCCTATGGGGCTATGGGGGCACAGCGGTCCGGCAGCACCTCCATCATCCCTGGGGGGCAATGCGGGGGGTGGTTATGGGGCGGATGTGGGGCTGGGAGGGGTTCTATGGGGCTGCAGGGGAGCCATTGAAGTCTATGGGTAGACCTGATGGCCGTAGGGATGAGAGGCGATTGGGGGATCTATGGGGCTTCCTATGGGGCTATGGGGGCACAGCGGTCCGGCAGCACCTCCATCATCCCTGGGGGGCAATGGGGGGGTGGTTATGGGGCGGCTGTGGGGCTGGGAGGGGTTCTATGGGGCTGGAGGGGAGCCCATTGAAGTCTATGGGTAGACCTGATGGCCTCACAGTTCTTGGAGGGAAAGGAAGGGATCTAAGGGGCTGGAGGGGATCTATGGGGCTGGGATGGCTGTTGTAGGGTTAGGGGAGTCGCTATGGGGCTGGAGAGGGAGTTATGGGGCAGCTGGGGGGGTTCTATGGGGCTGGGGGGGAACCCCCCATTGAAGTCTATGGGTAGACCTGATGGCCGTAGGGATGAGAGGCGATTAGGGGATCTATGGGGCTTCCTATGGGGCTGTGGGGACGCAGCGGTCCGGCAGCACCTCCATCATCCCTGGGGGGCAATGGGGGGGGGGCGGTTATGGGGCGGATGTGGGGCTGGGAGGGGTTCTATGGGGCTGGAGGGGAGACCATTGAAGTCTATGGGTAGACCTGATGGCCTTAGGAATACTGGGGGTAGGGGGGGGATCTATGGGGTTTCTTATGGGGCTATGGGGACGCAGCGGTCCGGCAGCACCTCCATCATCCCTAGGGGGCAATGGGGGGGGCGGTTATGGGGCGGATGTGGGGCTGGGAGGGGTTCTATGGGGCTGGAGGGGAGCCATTGAAGTCTATGGGTAGACCTGATGGCCGTAGGGATATTACAGGGATTGAGAGTGATCTATGGGGCTGAAGAAGATCTATGGGGCTGGGATGGCTGTTGTAGGGTTAGGGGAGTCGCTATGGGGCCGGAGAGGGAGTTATGGGGCAGCTGGGGGGGTTCTATGGGGCTGGGGGTAACTGCCCATTGAAGTCTATGGGTAGACCTGATGGCCGTAGGGATATTACAGGGATGGAGAGTGATCTATGGGGCTGGAGGGGATCTATGGGGCTGGGATGGCTGTTGTAGGGTTAGGGGAGTCGCTATGGGGCTGGAGAGGGAGTTATGGGGCAGCTGGGGGGGTTCTATGGGGCTGGGGGGGGAGCTGCCCATTGAAGTCTATGGGTAGACCTGATGGCCGTAGGAATACTGGGGGTAGTGGGGGGGATCTATGGGGTTTCCTATGGGGCTATGGGGACGCAGCGGTCCGGCAGCACCTCCATCATCCCTGGGGGGCAATGGGGGGGGCGGTTATGGGGCGGATGTGGGGCTGGGAGGGGTTCTATGGGGCTGGAGGGGAGCCATTGAAGTCTATGGGTAGACCTGATGGCCGTAGGGATATTACAGGGATGGAGAGTGATCTATGGGGCTGAAGAAGATCTATGGGGCTGGGATGGCTGTTGTAGGGTTAGGAGAGTTGCTATGGGGCTGAAGAGGGAGTTATGGGGCAGCTGGGGGGGTTCTATGGGGCTGGGGGGGGAGCTGCCCATTGAAGTCTATGGGTAGACCTGATGGCCTCACAGTTCTTGGAGGAAAAGGGAGGGATCTATGGGGCTGAAGAAGATCTATGGGGCTGGGATGGCTGTTGTAGGGTTAGGAGAGTCGCTATGGGGCTGGAGAGGGAGTTATGGGGCAGCTGGGGGGGTTGTATGGGGCTGGGG
>NW_028189010.1:188407-235110 GCF_054131305.1 Coturnix japonica | reverse complement strand
AAGATCTATGGGGCTGGGATGGCTGTTGTAGGGTTAGGGGAGTCGCTATGGGGCTGGAGAGGGAGTTATGGGGCAGCTGGGGGGGTTCTATGGGGCTGGGGGGGAACCACCCATTGAAGTCTATGGGTAGACCTGATGGCCGTAGGGATATTACAGGGATGGAGAGTGATCTATGGGGCTGGAGGGATCTATGGGGCTGGGATGGCTGTTGTAGGGGTTAGGGGAGTCGCTATGGGGCCGGAGAGGGAGTTATGGGGTGGCTGGGGGCTTCTATGGGGCTGGGGGGGAGCTATGGGGCAGGTATGGGGTATCTATGGGTCACCTATGGGGTATCTATGGGGTATCTATGGGGCAGCTATGGGGCAGCTATGGGGTATCTATGGGTCACCAATGGAGCAGTTATGGGGTATCTATGGGTCATCTATGGGGTATCTATGGGGCAGTTATGGGGTATCTATGGGGCAGCTATGGGGTATCTATGGGTCACCTATGGGGTATCTATGGTGCAGCTATGGGGTATCTATGGGTCACCTATGGGGTATCTATGGGGCAGCTATGGGGCAGCTATGGGGCAGTACCCAGCAGGTCGAGGGAGCTCTGGTGGTTGCTGACGACGACGTATGGGTCCCTATGGGGGAAGTTGTGGCGGCCCCGCACCGTGATGCGGATCCCATAGAGGTGCTTGACGTGCTGCAGCAGCGCCCGCAGGATCCTATGGGGGAGATGTGGGGCGGTGGGACCCATAGATGGACACCAGCGCCCCATAGGGACACGTAGGAACACATAGAACCACATGGAACCCCGTAGAGCCCCCATAAAACACCATAGATCCCATAAATCCCCATAGAAACCCATAGACCCCATAGATCCCCATAGACCCCCACAGATCCCCATAGATCTCCCCAGCCCCACAGACCCCCATAGATCCCCATAGATCCCCATAGATCCCCATAGATCCCCATAGATCCCCATGGATCCCCCCCAACCCCATAGAACCCCCCCAGCCCCATAGATCTCCCCCAGCCCCATAGAACCCCACAACCCTACAGGACATCTCCAGCCCCACATGACCCCCCCAGCCCCATAGGACACCCCCCCCCAAGTCCCATAGAACCCCCCAGCCCCATAGACCCCTATAGATCCCCCCCAGCCCCATAGATCCCCACAGACCTCATAGACCCCCACAGACCCCCATAGATCCCCATAGAACCCCATAGATCCCCATAGACCCCATAGACACCCATAGATCACCACAGACCCCATAGACCCCCACAGATCCCCATAGACCCCCATAGACCCCCATAGATCCCCATAGATCCCCATAGATCCCCACAGACCCCCATAGACCCCCCCCAGCCCCATAGACCCCCATAGATCCCCATAGACCCCATAGACCCCCATAGACCCCCACAGAACCCTATATACCCCCCCAGCCCCATAGACCCCATAGATCCCCATAGACCCCCACAGACCCCCATAGATCCCCATAGACCCCCATAGACCCCCATAGATTCCCATAGACCCCCATAGATCCCCATAGACCCCATAGATCCCAGAGATCCCCACAGCCCCACAGATCCCCCCCAGCCACATAGATACCCATAGATACCCATAGATCCCCATAGACCCCCATAGAACCCCACAGATCCCCCCCAGCCCCATAAAACCCCATAGACCCCCCCAGCCCCATAGATCCCCATAGACCCCCATGGATCCCCCCCAGCCCCATAGACCCCCATATATCCCCATAGACCCCCATAGATCCCCATAGACCCCCATAGATCCCCATAGATCCCCATAGACCCCATAGATCCCCATAGATCCCCATAGACCCCATAGACCCCCATAGACCCCATAGACCCCCACAGACCCCATAGATCCCCATAGACCCCCATAGACCCCATAGACCCCCATAGATCCCCACAGATCCCACAGACCCCATAGACCCCCATAGACCCCCCCCAGCCCCACAGATCCCCCCCAGCCCCATAGATTCACACCTCATGTTCTCGACGTCCCTCCCCCTTATAGCGCATATGGGCAGCGCAATGACGGCGAGGATCAGCACCCATAGACCCCCATAGACCCCATAGACCCCCACAGACGCCCCCAGCCCCATAGATACCCATAGCCCCCCCATAGACCCCATAGACCCCCATAGACCCCCATAGATCCCATAGACCCCCATAGACCCCCATAGACTCCCATAGACCCCCATAGACCCCATAGATCCCCATAGACCCCATAGACCCCCACAGACCCCCATAGACCCCCATAGATCCCCATAGACCCCCATAGACCCCATAGATTCACACCTCATGTTCTCGACGTCCCTGCCCCTTATAGCACATATGGGCAGCGCAATGACGGCGAGGATCAGCACCCATAGATCCCCATAGACCCCCATAGACCCCATAGATCCCCATAGACCCCCATAGACCCCATAGATCCCCATAGACCCCCATAGATCCCATAGACCCCATATCCCCGCACCTCATGTTCTCCACGTCCCTCCCCCTTATATAGACCCCCATAGATCCCCATAGACCCCATAGACCCCCATAGACCCCCATAGACCCCATAGATCCCCATAGACCCCCATAGACCCCCACAGACCCCATAGACCCATAGATTCGCACCTCATGTTCTCCACGTCCCTGCCCCTTATAGCGCATATGGGCAGCGCAATGACGGCGAGGATCAGCACCCAGCCGTGGAACAGCGCCATTTTCAGCAGGAAGCGCAGCGCCGCGCAGCGCCAACACAGCGCAACCAGCAGCGCAACCAGCAGCGCAACGGGCGGCACATGGCGGGGGGGGTAATAGGGGGTAATAGGGGGTAATTATAGGGGATAAAGGGGGGTAATAGGGGATAATAGGGGGGTAATAGGGGATAAAGGGGGTAATAGGGGTAATAGGGGAGGGGGGTAATTAGGGGTTATAGGGAAGGGGGGTTATAGGGAGTAATAGGGGGGTAATTATAGGGGATAAAGGGGTAATAGGGGATAATAGGGGGTAATAGGGGGTAATAGGGGGTAATGGGGGGGGTTATAGGGGGTAAAGGGGTATATAGAGGGTAATAGGGTAATAGGGGGGTAATTATAGGGGATAAAGGGGGGTAATAGGGGATAATAGGGGTAATAGGGGGTAATGGGGGGGTAATAGGGGGAGGGGGGTAATAGGGGATAAAGGGGGGTAATAGGGGGTAATAGGGGGTAATGGGGGGGGTTATAGGGGATAAAGGGGGTATATAGAGGGTAATAGGGGATAAAGGGGGAGGGGGGTTAAAGGAGAGGGGGTAATAGGGGGAGGGGGCTTTAAAGGGGGAGGGGGGTTATAGGGGAGGGGGTAATAAGAGGGAGGGGGGGTATATAGGGGGTAATAGGGAGGTAATAGGGGATAAAGGGGGGTAATAGGGGTAATAGGGGGTAATAGGCGGTAATAGGGGGTAATAGGGATAAAGGGGGGTAATAGGGGATAAAGGGGGGTAATAGGGGGTAATAGGGGGTAAAGGGGGGTAATAGGGGATAAAGGGGGGGTTATAGGGGGTATATGGGGGTTAATAGGGATAAAGGGGGAGGGGGGTTTATAGGGGGGTAATTATAGGGGATCAAGGGGGGTAATAGGGGGGCAATAGGGGGTTATAGGGGAGGGGGTAATAGGGGTAGGGGGGGTAACAGGGGATAAAGGGAGGGGGGTTATAGGGGAGTGGGTAATAGGGGATAATAGGGGTAATAGGGGTTAAAGGGGGTGGGGGGTTATAGGGGAGGGGGTAAATAGGGGATAAAGGGGGGGGGGCTTATAGGGGAGGGGAGTAATAGGGGATAAAGGGGGGGTTAAAGGGGGAGGGGGGTAATAGGGATAAAGGGGGGGGTTATAGGGGATAAAGGGGAGGGGGGTTATAGGGGGAGGGGGGGTAATAGGGGATAAAGGGGGGGTTATGGGGGGGTTAAAGGGGGAAGGGGGTAATGGGGATGGAGGAGGAGGAAAAGGAATGGGGGGGGTGGGTGAGGGGAGGGGGGTCACAAAGCCGCCATCTTGGGGGGGAGGGGGGAGAGAGAAAGGGGGGTTAGAAATGGGTGACCCCAAAGGCAATGGGGGGGATCCCAAAGGCAATGGGGGATCCCAAAGGCAATGGGGTGACCCCAAAGTCAATGGGGTGACCCCAAAGTCAATGGGGGGATCCCAAAGGCAATGGGGGGATCCCAAAGGCAATGGGGTGAACAGAAACCCAATGGGGTGACCCCAAAGTCAATGGGGGGGTCCAAAGGCAATGGGATGATCCTAAATTCAATGGGGGGATCCCAAAGGCAATGGGGTGACCCTAAACTCAATGAGGTGACCCCAAAGTCAATGGGGGGATCCTAAAGTCAATGGGGTGACCCTAAAGTCAATGAGGGGATCCCAAAGTCAATGGGGGGATCCCAAAGTCAATGGGGTGAAACTAAAGTCAATGGGGGGATCCCAAAGTCAATGGGGTGACCCCAAAGTCAATGGGGTGACCAGAAACCCAATGGGGTGACCCCAAAGCCAATGGGGTGACCCTAAATGTGAAGGACTGGGGCCCAACCCCCCCCCAGGCCTTAAAGCCCCCCCCCCCAAGACCCCACATCCCCCCCATAAACCCCAAACCCCCCAGCCCCCAATTCCCACCTCCAACCCCCCTATTCTCCCCCCATTACCCCCCATTGCCCCCCATAGCCCCCCATTACACCTCATATCCCCCATTAAACCCTATTACCCCCCATTAAGCCCCATAACCCCCCATATCCCCATATTACCCCCCATAGCCCCCCGTTAACCACCACAGACCCTCATTGACCCCCATTACCCCATATCGCCCCCATTACCCCCATCTCCCCCCATAGCCCCCCATTAACCCCCATAGACCCCAATTGCCCCCCATAGCCCCCTATTACCCCCATCTCCCCCTATTACCCCATAACCCCCCATTGCCCCTTATTACCCCCAATCTCCCCCCATTAACCCCCATCTCCCCCCATATACACCCCACAGCCCCCCATATCACCCCATTAAACCGTATTCCCCCCCATCTCCTCCCATATCACCCCATACACACCCCATAGCCCCTCATAGACCCCCATAGCCCCCCATTAACCTCCATTACTGCCATTAACCCCCATATCACCCCATAGACCCTCATTGACCCCCCATAGACCCCCATTTAACCCCATTACCCCCCATCTCCCCCCATAGACCCCATAGCCCCCATTACCCCCTATAGCCCCCCATAGCCCCATATTACCCCCCATCTCCCCCGATATCCCCCCCATTACCACCCCATATCCCCCCCATGACCCCCTATTAACCCCCATATCCCCCCATATACACCCCATAGCCCCCTCATAGACCCCCATATCCTCCCATTATCCCCCATAGACCCCCATATAACCCCATATCCCCCCATATAACCCCATAACCCCCCATATAACTCCATATCCCCCCATCTCCCCATATTACCCCCCATCTCCCCCCATATACACCCCATATAACCCCATAACCCCCCATAGACCCCATATCGCCCCTATTACCCCCCATATCCCCCTATTAACCCCCATTACCCCCCATATACCCCATATAAACCCCATATCCCCCCTATTTCCCCCTATATCCCCCCATTATCCCCCATATAAACCCCATATCCCCCCTATTTCCCCCTATATCCCCCCATTATCCCCCATATCCCCCCATTACCCCCTATAGCCCCCCATAGCCCCCTATTACCCCCCATCTCCCTCCATATCCCCCCATATGCCCCATATAAACCCCATATCCCCCCTATATCCCCATATCCCCCATATCCCCCCTATTACCCCCCATAAATCCCCCCCATTCCCCCTCATTACCCCCTCTATCCCCCCATAGACCCCATATATGCCCCATATCCCCCCATACCCCCCCATATCCCCCCATATAACCCCATAGACCCCCATTATCCCCCATATACCCCATATAAACCCCATATCCCCCCTATATCCCCTATATACCCCATATCCCCCCTATTACCCCCCATATCCCCCCCATTCCCCCTCATTACCCCCTCTATCCCCCCATAGACCCCATATATGCCCCATATCCCCCCATACCCCCCCATATCCCCCCATATAACCCCATAGACCCCCATTATCCCCCATATACCCCATATAAACCCCATATCCCCCCATATCCCCTATATCCTCCATATCCCCCCTATTACCCCCCATATCCCCCCCATTCCCCCTCATTACCCCCCATATCCCCCCATAGACCCCATATATCCCCCATATCCCCCCATTACCCCCCATATACCCCCTATATACCCCATATATCCCCCATATAAACCCCATATATCCCCCCTATATCCCCTATATCCCCCCCATATCCCCCCCGTTACCGGCTGTTCCCGCAGCGTCGCGGCCCTTCTGTTCTCCCCCCCCTCTTCCACACCGGAAGTTCCCGAGCTTTGATTGACGCCTCCTCCCACCAATCAGAGCCCACTCGAGCCCCCCGCGCAGCCCCTCTTCCGCCGTCTCCATGGTAACGAGAGAAGGGGCGGGGCCGTTCCCATAGCAACCGTGAGGTGCGATCCGATTGGACAGCGCTACCGGAAAAGGTGGTGCTAAAAGCGGAAGTGCGGCTCGCAGACCGGAAGTGCGGCGCATTAAGCGAGAATAAGAAGCTCCGAGCGGCGGGATCCTTCAGAACCGCCATTTTTAGCACCTAAATTCGCCATTTTTCAGCCTAAAATCCTTCCCCGGTTGCCATCACGACGGTAACGAGTCACCCCAGGCCCTGAAACTTCCGCTTCCGGCCGCCGCGGAACCGAGGGATGAAGGAAAGGACCGAGACCGGAAGTGAGGCGCCGAACCCGGAAGTGACACCGGAAGTGGATGATCACAGCGAAAATTGAGGTGGGAGAGGCCACGCCCCCCGGATGTGACGTCATTTCGATTTGGCCACGCCCCCCCCCCCCCCCCCCCCCCCCAATGGGATCGGCGCGATATTGGATTTGACCACGCCCCATTTGCCTGTCAATCATCCATTGGCCACGCCCCCGTTGCAGACCACGCCCATTTTGCATGTTAATTAACCACTGGCCACTCCCCCCCACCCTCTGTCCACAGCCAATCAGTGGTCATTTAATAAGCCCCGCCCCCTCTCCCCCACAGCCCGGCATTTCATTGGCTGAGATGGAAGGCGGAGCTTCAGGTTCGTCCAATGTGAGAAGAGACGGTGCTGAGCCGACCAATGGCGTCGCGGCGGTGACTCCAGCCCTGTCCAATCAGGTATCGGCACAGCCGGTGTCAGCCAATGAGGACGCTTGGGATTGGCGCAATGAGGAGGCGTGGCTCCGGGCGCCATGTTGGAATGGGGGCGGGGATATGTGGGTCACGTGGGATGAGTCCACCAATCAGAGCCGAGATCCTCATATTGCAATGAATGAACCCAAAACCACAACTTTTGGCCCCAAAATCCCCATAGAAGACAATGGGAAGAGAATGGAACTCAATGGAGACCCCAAAAAGCAGAAGATTGACCCCAAAAAGGCAACGGAAGACCCCAAGAATCCAAGTGGCAGCAATGAGAACCCAATGGAGGTCAAGGGGGACCCCAAAATCTCAACGATTGACCCCAAAATCCCATTGATTGACCCCATAAATCCAAAGGAAGACCCCAAAATCCCATTGATTGACCCCAAAAAACCATTGATTGACCCTAAAAACCCTATTGGCCCCCAAACCCCAACTACTGACCCCAAAAACCCATTGATTGACCCCAAAATACCAACTATTGACCCCAAAATCCCAACTATTGACCCCAAAAACCCAATGATTGACCTCAAAATCCCAACTATTGACCCCAAAAACCCATTGATTGACCCTAAAAACCCTATTGGCCCCCAAACCCCAACCACTGACCCCAAAAACCCATTGATTGATCCCAAAAACCCAACGATTGACCCCAAAATCCCAACCATTGACCCCAAAAACCCAGTTATTGACCCCAAAAACCCAATGATTGACCCCAAAATCCCAACCATTGACCCCAAAAACCCATTGATTGACCCTAAAAACCCTATTGATCCCCTAATCTCAACCATTGACCCCAAAAACCCAACGATTGGCCCCAAAAACCCAATGATTGACCCCAAAAACCCAACGATTGGCCCCCAAAACCCATTGATTGACCCTAAAAACCCTATTGATCCCCTAATCTCAACCATTGACCCCAAAAACCCAACGATTGGCCCCAAAAACCCAATGATTGACCCCAAAAACCCAACGATTGGCCCCCAAAACCCATTGATTGACCCTAAAAACCCTATTGACCCCCTAATCTCAACCATTGACCCCAAAAACCCAACGATTGGCCCCGAAAACCCATTGATTGACCCCAAAAACCCAATGATTGACCCCAAAAACCCATTGATTGACCCCAAAAACCCTATTGACCCCCTAATCCCACCCATTGACCCCAAAAACCCAACGATTGGCCCCAAAAACCCATTGATTGACCCCAAAAACCCATTGATTGATCCCAAAAACCCAATGGTTGACCCCAAAATCCCAACTATTGACCCCAAAAACCCATTGATTGACCCCAAAAACCCAACCATTGACCCCAAAAACCCAATGATTGACCCCAAAATCCCAACAATTGACCCCAAAAACCCATTGATTGACCCCAAAAACCCATTGATTGGCCCCCAAAACCCATTGATTGACCCTAAAAACCCTATTGACCCCCTAATCTCAACCATTGACCCCCAAATCCCCCCAAATGACCCCAAAAACCCATTGATTGACCCCAAAAACCCAATGATTGGCCCCCAAAACCCATTGATTGACCCTAAAAACCCTATTGCCCCCCAAATCCCACATATTGTCCCCAAAAACCCAACGATTGGCCCCAAAAACCCATTGATTGACCCCAAAAAACCCTATTGACCCCCTAATCTCAACCATTGACCCCAAAATCCCCCCAAATGACCCCAAAATCCCAATGATTGACCCCAAAAACCCAATGATTGACCTCATAAATCCAAGGGAAAACCCCAAAAACCCAACAGTTGACCCCAAAATCCCAACAATTGACCCCAAAAACCCAACGATTGACCCCAAAAACCCATTGATTGACCCCCAAAACCCAATGATTGACCGTAAAAACCCTATTGACCCCCAAATCCCACCCATTGACCCCAAAAACCCAACGATTGGCCCCAAAAACCCATTGATTGACCCCAAAAACCCATTGATTGATCCCAAAAACCCAATGGTTGACCCCAAAATCCCAACTATTGACCCCAAAAACCCATTGATTGACCCCAAAAACCCAACCATTGACCCCAAAAACCCAATGATTGACCCCAAAATCCCAACAATTGACCCCAAAAACCCATTGATTGACCCCAAAAACCCATTGATTGGCCCCCAAAACCCATTGATTGACCCTAAAAACCCTATTGACCCCCTAATCTCAACCATTGACCCCAAAATCCCCCCAAATGACCCCAAAAACCCAACGATTGGCCCCAAAAACCCAAGGATTGGCCCCCAAAACCCGTTGATTGACCCTAAAAACCCTATTGATCCCCTAATCTCAACCATTGACCCCAAAATCCCCATAATTGACCCCAAAATCCCAACAATTGACCCCCAAAATGCATTTATTGACCCTAAGAACCCTATTGGCCCCCAAACCCCAACCACTGACCCCAAAAACCCATTGATTGGCCCCCAAAACCCATTGATTGACCCTAAAAACCCTATTGATCCCCTAATCCCAATGATTGACCCCAAAAACCCATTGATTGATCCCAAAAACCCAATGATTGACCCCAAAATCCCAACAATTGACCCCAAAAACCCAACGATTGGCCCCCAAAACCCATTGATTGACCCTAAAAACCCTATTGACCCCCTAATCTCAACCATTGACCCCAAAATCCCCATAATTGACCCCAAAATCCCCCCCTTGGCCTGTTGGTGGTTGAGCCCCGACTCGTCCTTCTCCAAGCTGATCCTACAACGGGGCCATGGGTTGGGGCGCCCCGCATTGGGGTCGAGGTGCTACATCCTATTGGAGCCCCCTAAAAGCAATGGGGACGGCCAATGGGATCCCCAAATAACATCAAACGACACCAAAAACACAATATTTGACCCCAAAAAGCCAACATTTGACCCCAAAAACCCAACATTGGACTCCAAAAACTCAACATTTGACCCCAAAAACCCAACATTGGACCCCAAAAACCCAACATTTGACCCCAAAAACTCAACATTGGACCCCAAAAACCCAACATTGGACCCCAAAAACCCAACATTTGACCCCAAAAACCCAACATTTGACCCCAAAAAGCCAAGTGGCATCAACCAGAACCCAACGCGGGACCCCATAAGCTCCGATGAGGACCCCAAATGCCCTATAGATGTCAATGAGAACCTAGAGAAGAGTCATAGGGATCCCAAAAGAAAAGACCCCAAAAAAACAATGGATGTCAATGAAAATCCTACAAGAGACCCCAAAATGCCAATGGAAGATCTTCAAAATCCTATAGATGTCAATCAGAACCCAACAGAAGACCCCAAAAACCCAGAGGAAGACCCCAAAAACCCAATGGATCTCAACCAAAACCCAACAGGAGACCCCAAGACCCCAATGAAAGACCCCAAAAGTCCAATTGAAGACCCCAAAACCTCAATGGAAGACCCCAAAAACCCAATGGAAGACATTCAAACCCCAACAGATCTCAATCGAAACCCTACAGGAGACCCCAAAAACCCAATGGAAGACCCGAGAACCCCAATGAAAGACCCCAAAAACCCAATGGATCTCAATCAAAACCCAACAGGAGACCCCAAAACCCCAATGGAAGACCCTAAAACCTCAATGAAAGACCCCAAAAACCCAATGGAAGACATTCAAACCCCAACAGATCTCAATCGAAACCCTACAGGAGACCCCAAAAACCCTATGGAAGACCCCAAAAACCCAATGGATCTCAATCAAAACCCAACAGGAGACCCCAAGACCCCAATGGAAGACCCCAAAAGTCCAATTGAAGACCCCAAGACCCCAATGGAAGACCCCAAAACCCCAATGGAAGACCCCAAAACCCCCCTAAACCCCCCCAAAACCCCACTGGACCTCAATCGAAACCCAACAGGAGACCCCAAGACCCCAATGGAAGACCCCAAAACCACAATGGAAGACACTCAAACCCCAACAGATCTCAATCGAAACCCTACAGGAGACCCCAAAAACCCAATGGAAGACCCCAAAAACCCAATGGATCTCAATCAAAACCCAACAGGAGACCCCAAGACCCCAATGAAAGACCCCAAAACCTCAATGAAAGACCCCAAAAACCCAATGGAAGACATTCAAACCCCAACAGATCTCAACCGAAACCCTACAGGAGACCCCAAAACCCCAATGAAAGACCCCAAGACCCCAATGGAAGACCCCAAAACCTCAACTGATGTCAACCAAAACCCAATGGAAGACCCCAAAACCCCCCTAGACCCCCCCAAAACCCCACTGGACCTCAACCGAAACCCAACAGGAGACCCCAAGACCCCAATGGAAGACGTCAACCAAAACCCAACAAGAGACCCCAAAAACCCAATGGAAGACCCCAAAACCTCAATGAAAGACCCCAAAACCCCAATGGAAGACCTCAAAACCTCAATGAAAGACCCCAAAGCCCCCCTAGACCCCCCCAAAACCCCACTGGACCTCAACCGAAACCCTACAGGAGACCCCAAAACCCCAATGGAAGACCCCAAAGCCCCAATGAAAGACCTCAAAACCCCAATGGAAGACCCCAAGACCCCAATGGAAGACCCCAGAAACCCAATAGAAGACACTCAAAATCCAACAGACCTCAACCGAAACCCAACAGGAGGCCCCAAGACCCCAATGAAAGACCCCAAAACTTCAATGAAAGACCCCAAAAGCCCAATGGAAGACCCCAAAAACCCAATGGACATCAACCGAAACCCTACAGGAGACCCCAAAACCCCCCTAAACCCCCCCAAAACCCCCTTAGACCCCCCCAAAACCCCACTGGACCTCAACCGAAACCCTACAGGAGACCCCAAGACCCCAATGGAAGACGTCAACCAAAACCCAACAAGAGACCCCAAGACCCCAATGGAAGACCCCAAAACCTCAACTGATGTCAACCGAAACCCAACATTAGACCCCCAAAACCCAACGGAAGACCCCAAAACCCCCCTAGAGCCCCCCAAAACCCCACTGGACCTCAACCGAAACCCAACAGGAGACCCCAAAACCCCAATGGAAGATGTCAACCAAAACCCAACAAAAGACCCCAAAAACCCAATGGAAGACCCCAAACCCCCCCTAAATCCCCCTAAAACCCCACTGGACCTCAACCGAAACCCAACAGGAGACCCCAAAACCCCCCTAAACCCCCCTAAAACCCCCCTAGACCCCCTCAAAACCCCACTGGACCTCAACCGAAACCCTACAGGAGACCCCAAAACCCCAATGGAAGATGTCAACCAAAACCCAACAAAAGACCCCAAGACCGCAATGGAAGACCCCAAAACCTCAATGAAAGACCCCAAAACCTCAATGAAAGACCCCAAAACCTCAATGGAAGACCCCAAAACCTCAATGAAAGACCCAAAAACCCCAATGGAAGACCCCAAAACCCCCCTAGACCCCCCCAAAACCCCACTGGACCTCAACCGAAACCCAACAGGAGACCCCAAGACCCCAATGGAAGACCCCAAAACCTCAACTGATGTCAACCGAAACCCAACATTAGACCCCCAAAACCCAACGGAAGACCCCAAAACCCCTCTAGAGCCCCCCAAAACCCCACTGGACCTCTACCGAAACCCAACAGGAGACCCCAAAACCCCAATGGAAGACCCCAAAACCCCAATGAAAGACTCCAAGACCCCAATGGAAGACCCCAAAACCTCAATGGAAGACCTCAAAACCTCAATGAAAGACCCCAAAACCCCGACAGGAGACCCCAAAACCCCAATGGAAGACCCCAAAACCCCCCTAAACCCCCCCAAAACCCCACTGGACCTCAACCGAAACCCTACAGGAGACCCCAAAACCCCAATGGAAGACGTCAACCAAAACCCAACAAGAGACCCCAAGACCCCAATGGAAGACCCCAAAACCCCCCTAAACCCCCCCAAAACCCCACTGGACCTCAACCAAAACCCAACAAGAGACCCCAAAACCCCAATGGAAGACCCCAAAACCCCAATGAAAGACCCCAAGACCCCAATGGAAGACCCCAAACCCCCCCTAGACCCCCCCAAAACCCCTCTAGACCCCCTCAAAACCCCACTGGACCTCAACCGAAACCCAACAGGAGACCCCAAAACCCCAATGGAAGACCCCAAAACCCCAATGAAAGACCCCAAGACCGCAATGGAAGACCCCAAAACCCCAATGGAAGACCCCAAACCCCCCCTAGACCCCCCCAAAACCCCCTCATCAGCCCCCCAACCCCACCCCGTCCCCTCTGCCCCCCATCCCGCCCCCCACATCCCCCCATGGGGCCGCTGGCACACCATCCAGCTGGGCACCGCCGAGGGCCGTTGGTCTTTAGCATTGGACTCCTGCTTAGAAACAATGGCGGCCGGCGAACGTTCCCTCCTCCTCCCTTCCGGTTCCGGTTCCGCCATGACGGTGACGTTGGGTTCCTTCACTCCCCCTCCGCCATTTTGGATCGATACCGTTGACCGTTGGCCGTTGGTGTTGGCTCTTAAAGGCCGCGCTACGGCTCTATACGGTACCGGGGCCTTAATACCGGCTACGCGGGCCTTCTCCATCGCACTCCGCCATGCCATCATGGCCGCCGGGCCTCCTCCTTTACCGCCATGTAAAGCCGGGCCTAAAGCCGACCTCCATGCCGGTTTAGCGCTATGTCAGCTCCGGTTGGGCCTACCGGCTGAGGCGGCGGCCAATGCCGGTAAAGCTTTGGCTTTAAAACCGGGTCACGTTAAGGCCCGGTACCGGAGAGCGTTAGCGGCGGCGGCCATGTTGGATTGGGACATGGCGGCTGAGGATTTAGGGGAGGTTTTAAGGGTGGAACCGGGGAATAGGGCGGCGAGGAGGGAAATGGGGAGGGTCAGGGCCGCCATTAGGGAGAGGGACGCGGGGATGGCCAGGGGGCTGGGAAGGTTGTTTGCGTAGGGGGAGGGGCTCAATGGGGGTCAATGGGGGAGGGAATTAATAAGGGGGAGGGTCTCAATGGGGGTCAATGGGGCTGGGGTTTAAAGGGGGAGGGGCTTAATAAGGGTGGGATTTAAAGGGGAAGGGTCTTAAAGGGGGAGGGTCTCAATGGGGGTGGGATTTAAAGGGGGAGGGGATTCATAAGGGGGAGGGGCTTAAAGTTGGAGGGTCTCAATGGGGGTTAATAGGGGTGGGATTTAAAGGGGGAGGGGTCAATGGGGGCTGGGGGCTTAAGGGGAGGGGTTTAAAGGGGGAGGGGCTTATGGGGGAGGGTCTCAATGGGGGTCAATGGGGCTGGGGTTTAAAGGGGGAGGGTCTTAAAGGGGGTCAATGGGGGTGGGGTTTAAAGGGGGAGGGTCTTAAAGGGGGTCAATGGAGATGGGGTTTAAAGGGGGAGGGGATTAAAGGGGGAGGGTCTCAATGGGGGTCAATGGGGGAGGGGATTAATAAGGGGGAGGGTCTCAATGGGGGTCAATGGGGGAGGGGATTAATAAGGGGGAGGGGATTAAAGGGGGTGGGGCTTAATAAGGGGGTCAATGGGGCTGGGGTTTAAAGGGGGTGGGACTTAAAGGGGGAGGGGCATAGAGGGGGAGGGTCTCAATGGGGGTCAATGGGGCTGGGGTTTAAAGGGGGAGGGGATTAATAAGGGGGAGGGTCTCAATGGGGGTCAATGGGGCTGGGGTTTAAAGGGGGAGGGGATTAATAAGGGGGAGGGTCTCAATGGGGGTCAATGGGGGTGGGGTTTAAAGGGGGAGGGTCTTAAAGGGGGTCAATGGGGCTGGGGTTTAAAGGGGGAGAGGATTAAAGGGGGAGGGTCTCAATGGGGGTCAATGGGGGAGGGGATTAATAAGGGGGAGGGTCTCAATGAGGGTCAATGGGGGTGGGGTTTAAAGGGGGAGGGTCTTAAAGGGGGTCAATGGGGATGGGGTTTAAAGGGGGAGGGTCTCAATGGGGGTCAATGGGGGAGGGATTTAAAGGGGGAGGGGATTAATGGGGAGGGTCCTAAAGGGGGAGGGTCTCAATGGGGGTCAATGGAGTGGGGTCTTAAAGGGGGAGGGTCTCAATGGGGGTCAATGGGGTGGGGTTTAAAGGGGGAGGGTCTCAATGGGGGTCAATGGGGGAGGGGATTAATAAGGGGGAGGGTCTCAATGAGGGTCAATGGGGCTGGGGTTTAAAGGGGGAGGGTCTCAATGGGGGTCAATGGGGGAGGGGTTTAAAGGGGGAGGGTCTTAAAGGGGGAAGGCCTCAATGGGGGTCAATGGGGTGGGGATTAAAGGGGGAGGGTCCTAAAGGGGGAGGGTCTCAATGAGGGTCAATGGGGGTGGGGTTTAAAGGGGGAGGGGATTAAAGGGGGAGGGTCTCAATGGGGGTCAATGGGGGAGGGGATTAATAAGGGGGAGGGTCTCAATAGGGGTCAATGGGGGTGGGGTTTAAAGGGGGAGGGTCTCAGTGGGGGTCAGTGGAGCTGGGGTTTAAAGGGGGAGGGGATTAATGGGGGAGGGTCTCAATGGGGGTCAATGGGGGAGGGGTTTAAAGGGGGAGGGGCTTAAAGGGGGAGGGGATTAAGGGGTAGAAATTAAAGGGGGAGGGTCTTAAAGGGGGAGGGTCTCAATGGGGGTCAATGGGGCTGGGGTTTAAAGGGGGAGGGTCTCAATGGGGGTCAATGGGGCTGGGGTTTAAAGGGGGAGGGGCTTAGAGGGGGAGGGGATTAAAGGGGGAGGGTCTCAATGGGGGTCAATGGGGGTGGGGTTTAAAGGGGGAGGGGTTTAATGGGGGGAGGGGCTCAATGGGGGTCAATGGGGCTGGGGTTTAAAGGGGGAGGGGCCTAAGGGGGAGGGTCTTAAAGGGGTAGGGGTGAATGGGGGCTGGGCTTAAGGGGTGGGGTTTAAAGGGGGAGGGGCTTAAAGGGGAAGGGGTTCAATGGGGGTCAATGGGGGAGGGGCTTAAAGGGGAAGGGGTTCAATGGGGGAGGGGCTTGAGGGGGAGGAGCTTAAAGGGGGCGGGGCTTAACGTGGGAGGAGCTTAATGGGGTGGGGGCGGGGCTTAAAGGGGCGGGGTTTGTGATGTGAACTTAGGGGGGTTTTCAACCCAAACTGACCCCAAATCCCCCGTTTTTAAGGCTTAAAAGGATTAATTAATAAAGGTGAATCGTTAATTAACCCCTTTGTTAATGAGGAGCTGCTTAATTAGACCCGGATCCATCTATTACCAACACTGAGATTTTATTGGTCCATTCATTGGTCCGTCATGAGACCAGAAGGGGGCGGAGCTTGGCATGCAAATGATCATGTGACACGGCAGTGGGCGGAGCATCCAGGTGGGTGGGGCTTGGCGTTACCATGGCAACAGCGGGGTGGGCGGAGCCAAGCCCTATGGCGTCCCTGTGGGCGGGGCTAAAGGTTACCATGGCAACGGCAAAGGGGAGGAGCCAACCAATAGGGTGAGAGCATCCCTGTGGGCAGGGCTAAGGGTTCCCATAGCAACAGGAAAGGGGGAGCAGCCAATAAGAAGAGCCTTGCCTGCAGTAGGCGGGGCTAAGTGTTACCATAGCAACATGGAAGGGGGCACAGCCAATAGGAAGAGCCTGGGGGCGGGGCTAAGGGTTCCCATAGCAACAAGAAAGGGGCGGAGCCAAGCCCTATAATTACCATACCACAGTGGGCGGGGCTAAGGGTTACCATAACAACATGAAAGGGGGTGCAGCCAATAGGAAGAGCCTGGGGGCGGGGCTAAGGGTTCCCATAGCAACACTGAGGGGGTGGGGCCAAGCCCTATGATTACCATATTCTAGTGGGCGGGGCTAAGGGTTACCATAGCAACAAGAAAGGGGCGGAGCCAAGCCCCATGATTACCATATTCCAGTGGGCGGGGCTAAGGGTTACCATAGCAACACTAAAGGGGTGCAGCCAATAGGAAGAGCTTGGGGGCGGGGCTAAGGGTTACCAGAGCAACACTAAGGGGGTGGAGCCAAGCCCTATGATTACCATATTCCAGTGGGTGGGGCTTAGGGTTACCATAGCAACAAGAAAGGGGCGGAGCCAAGCCCTATAATTACCATACCCCAGTGGGCGGGGCTAAGGGTTGCCATAGCAACACGAAAGGGGAGCAGCCAATAAGAAGAGCCTGGGGGCGGGGCTAAGGGTTCCCATAGCAACACTGAGAGGGCGGGGCCAAGCCCGATGATTACCATATTCCAGTGGGCGGGGCTAAGGGTTACCATAGCAACAAGAAAGGGGCGGAGCCAAGCCCTATAATTACCATACCCCAGTGGGCGGGGCTAAGGGTTGCCATAGCAACAAGAAAGGGGGCACAGCCAATAGGAAGCCTTGCCTGCTCACTCCGGGTCCTCGCTGTGGACCAATGGGGAGAAGATATGGGGGATGCTGTTGCCATGGCGACGGTTGCCATGGCTCCAGTTGCCATGGCGACAGTTGCCATGGTAACTAGGGGTCCCATTCGTTGTCGTGGTGCTGGGCGGCGATGAGGATGACGACGGTGAGGATGGTGCAGAGGACGGTGGCGGCGACGCCGACAGCCAATGAGATGAAGGCAAAGTTCCGGGCCTCCCTCGAGGCCACTTCGGCCTGAGCCAGGTCCCCACGAGCCACCGCTGTGCGGACCTGGGGGTGTTAATGGGGGGGGTCCCATAACGAGGGTGGGGGAGGGATGGGAAAGGGGAACCAGAAATACACAAAATGGGAAGAAATACAGCGAGAATGAGGCCAAAAACATGAGAAATGGCCCCAAAAAGCCAAGAAATGGCCCCCAAAACTCAAGAAAAGTCAATAAGGATGCCAAAAATGCAACAGATGGCCCCAAAAACCCAACAAATGGCCCCAAAAACCCAACAAATGGCCCCAAAAACCCAACAAATGACCCCAAAAAGCCAACAGAAGTCAATAAGGACGCCAGAAACGCAACAGATGACACAGAAAACCCAACAAATGGCCCCAAAAACACCAATAATGACCACAAAAACCCAACAGAAGTCAATAAGGACGCCAGAAACGCAACAGATGGCCCCAAAAAGCCTACAAATGACCCCAAAAACCCAACAAATGGCCCCCAAAACCCAACAGAAGTCAATAAGGACGCCAGAAACGCAACAGATGACCCCAAAAACCCAACAAATGGCCCCAAAAAGCCAACAGAAGTCAATAAGGATGCCAAAAATGCAACAGATGGCCCCAAAAACACCAATAATGTCCCCAAAGACCCAACAGATAACCCCAAAAACCCAATAAGAGTCATTAAGAAGCTCAAAAACCTAACAAATGGCCCCAAAAAACCAACAAATTGCCCCAAAAACTCAAGAAAAGTCAACAAGGACGCCAAAAACGCAACAGATGACCCCAAAAAGCCAAGAAATGGCCCCAAAAAGCCAACAGAAGTCAACAAAGACAAGAATGAGCCCAAAAACACGACAAATGGCCCCAAAAACACGACGAATGGCCTCAAAAACATGACAAATGGCCCCAAAAACCCAACAAATGGCCCCAGAAACTCAAGAAAAGTCAACAAGGACACCAAAAACGCAACAGATTAGCCCAAAAACATGACAAATGGCCCCAAAAACACCAATAATGACCCCAAAGACCCAACAGATAACCCCAAAAACCCAATAAGAGTCATTAAGAAGCCCAAAAACCCAACAAATGACCCCAAAAAGCCAACAGAAGTCAACAAGGACAAGAATGAGCCCAAAAACACGACAAATGGCCCCAAAAACATGGCAAATGGCCCCAAAAAGCCAACAGAAGTCAACAAGGACGCCAGAAACGCAACAGATGGCCCAAAAACCCAACAAATGGCCCCAAAAACCCAACAAATGGCCCCCAAAACCCAACAGAAGTCAACAAGGACGCCAGAAACGCAACAGATGGCCCCAAAAACCCAACAAATGACCCCAAAAAGCCAACAGAAATCAACAAGGACGCCAAAAACGCAACAGATGAGACAGAAAACCCAACAAATGACCCCAAAAACACCAATAATAACCCAAAAACCCAACAGAAGTCAATAAGGACGCCAGAAACGCAACAGATGGCCCCAAAAACCCAACAAATGGCCCCAGAAACTCAAGAAAAGTGAACAAGGATCCCAAAGACGCAACAGATGACATCAAATACACAATAAGAGTCAAGAAGAATCCCATAAACACAACAAATGACCCCAAAAATCCAACAAATGGCCCCAAATACCCAACCGAAGTCAACAAGAAGCCCAAAAACCCAACAAATTACCCCAAAAACCCAACAGATGACACTGAAAACCAACAGATGACCCCAAAAACCCAATAAGAGACATCAAGTACCCCCAAAACCCAACAAATGACCCCCAAAAACTCAACAAATGACACTGAAAACACAACAAATGACCCCCTAAACCCAATAAGAGTCATTAAGAAGCCCCAAAACCCAACAAATGACCCCAAAAACCCAACAGAAGTCAACAAGGACACCAAAAACGCAACAGATGGCCCCAAATATTTAATAGGAATCATAAAGGACCCCAAAAACGCAACAAATGGCATGAAAAACACAACAGATGACACTGAAAACACCAATAATGACCCCAAAGACCCAACAGATAACCCCCCAAACCCAATAAGAGCCATTAAGAAGCTCAAAAACCCAACAAAAGGCATGAAAAAAAACCACAAATGACCCCAAAAACCCAACAGATGACCCCAAATACCCAATAAGAATCAATAAAGACGCCAAAAACCCAACAAATGGCCCCAAAAACCCAACAGAAGTCAACAAGGACGCCAAAAACCCAACAGATGAACCCAAAAACCCAACAAATGACCCCAAAAACCCAACGAACAACCTCAAAAACCCAATGAAAGATCCCAAAACCCAATGAAGGACCCCAAAAACTCAAAGGAATGACCCCAAAACACATGAAATGAACCCATAACCCTACAAAAGACCCCAAAATCCCAACAAATGACCCCAAAATCCCACCAAATGACGCAAAAACCCAACAAAAGACCCCAATGACCCTAAAATCCCAACAAATGACGCGAAAACCCAACAAAACACCCCAAAATCCCAACAAATGACCCCAAAATCCCAACTAATGACGCAAAAACCAAACAAAGGGCCCCAAAACCCAATGAAAGACCCCAAATTCCCAACAAAAGACCCCAAAAACCCAACAAATGACCCCAAAATCCCAACAAATGACGCAAAAACCCAACAAAAGACCCCAAAATCCCAACAAATGACCCCAAAATCCCACCAAATGACGCAAAAACCAATGAAAGACCCCAAAATCCCAACAAATGACCCCAAAATCCCAACTAATGACGCAAAAACCAAACAAAGGGCCCCAAAACCCAATGAAGGACCCCAAAAACCCAACAAATGACCCCAAAATCCCAACAAATGACCCCAAAATCCCAACAAATGACGCAAAAACCTAACAAAAGACCCCAAAATCCCAACGAATGACCTCAAAACCCAACAAAAGACCCCAAAATCTCAACAAATGACCCCAAAATCCCACCAAATGACGCAAAAACCAAGGAAAGACCCCAAAATCCCAACAAATGACCCCAAATCCCAATGAAAGACCCCAAAATCCCAACAAATGACGCAAAATCCCAACAAAAGACCCCAAAATCCCAACAAATGACCCCAAAATCCCTACAAATGACCCCAAAATCCCAACAAATGACCCCAAAATCCCAACAAAAGACCCCAAAAACCAAAGGGCACCAAAACCCAATGAAGGACCCCAAAAACACCAATGAAATGACCCCAAATCCCAATGAAAGACCCCAAAATCCCAACAAATGACCCCAAAACCCAACAAAAGACCCCAAAATCTCAACAAATGACCCCAAAATCCCAACAAATGACGCAAAAACCCAACAAAACACCCCAAAATCCCAACAAATGACCCCAAAATCCCAACAAATGACCCCAAAACCCCAACAAATGACGCAAAAACCCAACAAAGGGCCCCAAAACCCAATGAAAGACTTCAAAATCCCAACAAAAGACCCCAAAAACCCAACAAATGACCCCAAAATCCCAACAAAAGACCCCAAAAACCAAAGGGCACCAAAACCCAATGAAGGACCCCAAAAACACCAATGAAATGACCCCAAATCCCAATGAAAGACCACAAAATCCCAACAAATGACCCCAAAACCCAACAAAAGACCCCAAAATCTCAACAAATGACCCCAAAATCCCAACAAATGACGCAAAAACCCAACAAAACACCCCAAAATCCCAACAAATGACCCCAAAACCCAACAAAAGACCCCAAAATCTCAACAAATGACCCCAAAATCCCAACAAATGACGCAAAAACCCAACAAAACACCCCAAAATCCCAACAAATGACCCCAAAATCCCAACTAATGACGCAAAAACCAAACAAAGGGCCCCAAAACCCCAACAAATGACCCCAAAATCCCAACAAATGACCCCAAAACCCCAACAAATGACCCCAAAACCCCAACAAATGACGCAAAAACCCAACAAAGGGCCCCAAAACCCAATGAAAGACTTCAAAATCCCAACAAAAGACCCCAAAAACCCAACAAATGACCCCAAAATCCCAACAAAAGACCCCAAAAACCAAAGGGCACCAAAACCCAATGAAGGACCCCAAAAACACCAATGAAATGACCCCAAATCCCAATGAAAGACCCCAAAATCCCAACAAATGACCCCAAAATCCCATGAAATGACGCAAAAACCCAACCAAAGTCCCCAAAACCCAATGAAGGACCCCAAAAATCCAACAAAAGACCCCAATGACCCCAAAAATCCCAACAAATGACCCCAAAATCCCAAGAAATGACCCCAAAACCCAACAAAAGACCCCAAAATCTCAACAAATGACACCAAAATCCCACCAAATGACGCAAAAACCAATGAAAGACCCCAAAATCCCAACAAATGACCCCAAAAACCAAAGGGCACCAAAACCCAATGAAGGACCCCAAAAACACCAATGAAATGACCCCAAATCCCAACAAAAGACCCCAAAATCCCAACAAATGACCCCAAAAACCCAACGAACCACCCCAAAACCCAACAAAGGACCCCAAAACCCAACGAATGACCCCAAAACCCAATGAAGGACCCCAAAACCCAATGAACAAACCTAACACCTATGAAATGACCCCAAATCCCAATGAAAGACCCCCAAACCCCAACAAATGACGCAAAAACCCAACCAAAGACCCCAAAATCCCAACAAATGACCCCAAAACCCAACAAATGACCCCAAAAACCAAAGGGCACCAAAACCCAATGAAGGACCCCAAAAACCCAACAAAAGACCCCAATGACCCCCAAAATCCCAACAAAAGACCCCAAAATCCCAACAAAAGACACAAAAACCCAACAAAAGACCCCAAAATCCCAACAAATGACCCCAAAATCCCAACAAATGACCCCAAAATCCCAACAAATGATGCAAAAACCAATGAAAGACCCCAAAATCCCAACAAATGACCCCAAAATCCCAACAAATGACACAAAAACCAAAGACCCCAAAATCCTAATGAAGGACCCCAAAAATCCAACAAAAGACCCCACTGACCCCCAAAATCCCAACAAAAGACCCCAAAACCCCACCAAATGACGCAAAAACCAATGAAAGACCCCAAAATCCCAACAAATGACCCCAAAATCCCAAGAAATGACGCAAACACCAAACAAAAGACCCCAAAATCCCAACAAATGACGCAAAAACCCAACAAAAGACCCCAAAATCCCATGAAATGACCCCAAAATCCCAACAAAAGACCCCAAAAACCAAAGGGCACCAAAACCCAATGAAGGACCCCAAAAACACCAATGAAATGACCCCAAATCCCAACGAAAGACCCCAAAATCCCAACAAATGACCCCAAAATCCCAACAAATGACCCCAAAATCCCAACTAATGACGCAAAAACCAAACAAAGGGCCCCAAAACCCAATGAAGGACCCCAAAAACCCAACAAAAGACCCCAATGACCCCCAAAATCCCAACAAATGACCCCAAAATCCCAAAAAATGACCCCAAAATCCCAACAAATGATGCAAAAACCAAACAAAAGACCCCAAAATCCCAACAAATGACCCCAAAATCCCAAGAAATGACGCAAAAACCCAACAAAAGACCCCAAAATCCCAACAAAAGACCCCAAAAACCAAAGGGCACCAAAACCCAATGAAGGATCCCAAAAACACCAATGAAATGACCCCAAATCCCAATGAAAGACCCCAAAATCCCAACAAATGACCCCAAAATCCCAACAAATGACGCAAAAACCCAACCAAAGACCCCAAAATCCCATGAAATGACCCCAAAATCCCAACAAAAGACCCCAAAAACCAAAGGGCACCAAAACCCAATGAAGGACCCCAAAAACACCAATGAAATGACCCCAAATCCCAATGAAAGACCCCAAAATCCCAACAAAAGACCCCAAAACCCCACCAAATGACGCAAAAACCCAACGAAAGACCCCAAAATCCCATGAAATGACCCCAAAATCATGACCCCCCCCCCCCAACCTGCACGGCCTTGACGATGGCGACGACGCCGGTGGGCCAGAAGCAGCAGAGGGTTGTGAGCACGGCAATGGGCAGGTAATCGTGGGGGGGGGACCCCGGGGGGGGGGCTGGGACCACCGGGCCGGGCCCATAAACCTATAGGGGTGGGCGGGGCTTTGGTATGGCTCCGCCCCCCTCATTTTAATATAAGCTCCGCCCCCTTCGTTAATTCTAATCACCCCCCCCTTTAATCCGATACCGCAAGCACTCCCATAAGCCCCGCCCACTATAGGCCACGCCCATCTGGGGGGTGACCACGCCCACGTCATTAGCATAGCACCACCCAACCCCCTTCCTCATTAACATACAATAAGCCCCACCCCCTTTGCTCAACCTGATTTCCATATGCCCCAGCCTTTCATATGCCCCGCCCACAGCAGCCTCATTTGCATGCCACGCCCTCATTTGCATGCCACGCCCTCATTTACACACCCAATCCTTATTTACATACCCCACCCTCATTTGCATGCCACACTCTCATTTGCATACACAACCCCTTCCTATACTCCTCCCTCACCCTCAACCTCCCCCTTATTTGAATACACACATTCATTTGCTTGCACAGCCTCATTTGCATCCCCCTCATTTACATACACAACACCCCCTTCCCATACCCATTCCTCTCAATTAACCCTCCCAAACCCCTCCCCCTTATTTGCATACACAGCCTCGTTTGCATACCCCACCCTTATTTACATACCCAACCGTCATTTGCATACCCCACCGTCATTTGCATACCCACCTCATTTACATACCCGACCCTCATATGCATTTGCACATAACTCTCTTCCTATACCCCTTCCTCTCCCTTATACCCCCCTTATTTGCATGCACAGCCTCATTTGAATATCTCACCCTCATTTACATACACACCACCCAATTACTACACCATTCTCTCTTAAGCCCCTCCCCTCCCTTATAGCCCCGCCCCCTTTTCACACAGGCTCCTTCCCTTTCTTTAAGCCCCGCCCCCTTTCTCACAAGACCCGCCCTGTTCTTTAAGCCCCGCCCACTTTCTTTTAGCCCCGACCCTTTTCTTTTAGCCCCTCCACTTTCTTTAAGCCCCTCCCCTTCCCTTTAAGCCCCTCCCCCTTTCACGTAAGCCCCGCCCACTTTATCACAAGCTTCTCCCCATTCTCATAAGCCCACCTTCTTTCTTTAAGCCCCGCCCACTTTCTTTTAGCCCAGCTTCTTTCTCACAAGCCCCGCCCCCTTTCTCACGAGCTCCGCCCTCTTTCTATCAAGCACCTCCCCTTTCGTTAAGCCCCGCCCCCTTTCAAGGAACCCCCTTTAAGCCCCGCCCCTTTCACTGAACCCCCTTTAAGCCCCTCCCCTTTCTTTAAGCCCCGCCCCCTTTCACTGAACCCCCCTTTAAGCCCCGCCCCTTTCTCACAAGCACCGCCCCTTTCTTTAAGCCCCGCCCTCTTCTAATAAGCCCCCTTTCTTTAAGCCACGCCCCCTTTCTCACAAGCCCCTCCCCTTTCTTTTAGCCCATCCCCCTTTCCATCAAGCCCCCGTCCCTTTTAGCCCCTCCACCTCCCTTTTAGCCCCTCCCCCTTTCACGTAAGCCCCGCCCACTTTATCACAAGCCCCTCACCTTTCTCATAGGCCCATCTTCTTTCTTTAAGCCCCGCCCACTTTCTTTAAGCCACGCCCCTTTCTCACAAGCCCCACCCCCTTTCTCACAAGCTTCCTTTCTTTTAGCCCCGCCCCTTTCTTTAAGCCCCGCCCCTTTCTCACAAGCCCCGCCCCTTTCTTTAAACCCCGCCCCCTTTCACCGAACCCCTTTTAAGCCCCGCCCCTTTCTTTAAGCCCCGCCCCCTTTCACCGAACCCCCTTTAAACCCCGCCCCTTTCTCCGAACCCCTTTTAAGCCCCGCCCCTTTCTTTAAGCCCCGCCCCCCTTTCTTTAAGCCACGCCCCCTTTCTCACAAGCCCCTCCCCCTTTTTTAAGCCCCTCCCCCTTTCCATCAAGCCCCCGCCCCTTTTAGCCCTTCCCCCTTTCTTTTAGCCCCTCCCCCTTTCTCACAAGCCCCGCCCCTTTTCTTTTAGCCCCTCCCCCTTTATCAAAGCCCCCCCCCCTCCACTCACCGTTCCCGCCCCGTACCCCCCCCCATAAGCAGCAGCTCCTGGCGGCAGCTGAAGAGCGAATGGAGGTGGGGGTGGGGGGGGTCCGTAAGGGTGGGGGGGGGCGGGAGGACCCCCATAGGGCTGCTGGGGGGTGGGGGGGGGTGGGGCCGATGTGGGGGGGGGTCTCGGCAATGTAGCTGCGTGGGGTCGAGGCATCGCCCCCCCCCCACCCATATAACCCCCCCCCCCACCCGGAAGCCCCCTGGGAAGGGTGGCAGCTCCGACCCCCCCCCCACTTAAAGCCCCCCCCCTGGGTAAGGTGGCAGCTCCCCCCCCCCCACTTAAAGCCAAGCCCCCCCCCCTGGGTAAAGTGGATGCACCCAACCCACCCCCACCCCCCCCAGAGCCCCCTATAAGGGGGAAAGGGGGGGCTGGGGGGCCGTAGGGGGGGGGGGACGAATGGGGGGCAACATCCGGGGCACCTGAAATAAGGAAGGGGGGAGAGGTTACAAAATGCCCTAACACTAATGACCCCCCCTTAAATTGCCCCAAAATCCCATTATTTCAACCCAAAAAGCCCAAATTTGCCCCCAAATCCCCACATTTCAACCCAAAAAGCCCCAATTTGCCCCTATTTCAACCCAAAAAGCCCCAATTTGCCCCCAAATCCCCCCATTTCTACCCCAAAAAGCCCCAATTTGCCCCCATTTCTACCCAAAAAGCCCCAATTTGCCCCCAAATCCCATCGTTGCCCCCCTTAAAATCCCTCATTTTTACCCCCAAATCCCCCACAAATTACCCCAAATCCCCCATTGTTACCCCCAAATCCCCCCCAAATTACCCCCAATTCCCCTAGTTTTACCCCCAAAATCCCCCATTTTGACCCCCAAATCCCCCATTTTGACCCCAAATCCCCCCAGTTTTCCCCCAAAATACCACTCAAAAAACCCAAATCTCCCCATTGTTGCCCAAAATCCCCCAAAATCCCCCCCAAAAAACCCCCATTTCCCCCCCAATTTCCCCCATTTTTGCTTAAAATGCCCCATTTTTATCCCCAAATCCCCCATTTTGCCCCAAATTCCCCCTATAAATCCCCCATTTTTCCTCCAGATCCCCCCATTTTTGTCCAAAATTCCCTATTTTTACACCAAAATCCCCCATTTTTTCCCCAAAATCCCCCAAATTGCCCACATTTTTACCCCCCGAATTCCCATTTTTACCCCAAAATCCTCCAAATTCCCCCCATTTTTGTCCAAAATCCCTCATTTTTACCCCCAAATCGCCCCCAAATTACCCCAAATCCCCCATTGTTACCCCCAAATCCCCCCCAAATTACCCCCAAATCCCCTATTTTTACCCCCAAAATCCCCCATTTTGACCCCAAATCTCCCATTTCGACCCCAAATCCCCCCATTTTTACTCCAAATCCCTCAGTTTTCCCCCAAAATACCCCTCAAAAACCCAAATCTCCCCATTGTTGCCCAAAATCCCCCTAAATCCCCCCCAAAAACCCCCCATTTCCCCCCCAATTTCCCCCATTTTTGTCCAAAATGCCCCATTTTTATCCCCAAAATCCCCCATTTTGCCCCAAATCCCCCCTATAAATCCCCCATTTTTCCCCCAGATCCCCCCATTTTTGTCCAAATTTCCCTATTTTTACACCAAAATCCCCCATTTCGACCCAAAATCCCCCAAATTCCCCTCGTTTTTACCCATAAAATTCCCATTTTTACCCCAAAATCCACCCCAATTCTCCTCATGTTCCCCCATTTTGGTCCAAAATCCCTCATTTTTACCCCAAATTCCCTCTAAAAATCACCCATTTTTCCTTCAGATCCCCCATTTTGGTCCAAAATTCCCCAACTTTTACCCCCAAAATGCCCCAAATTCCCCCCATTTTTACCCCAAAATTCCCATTTTTACCCCGAAATCCCCCCATACCCCAATTCCCCCCATATCCTCCCATTTTTGTCCAAAATCCCTCATTTTTACCCCAAAATCCCCCATTGTTACCCCCCAAATCCCCCCCAAATTACCCCCAAATCCCCTATTTTTCCCCCAGATCCCCCCATTTTTGTCCAAAATCCCCCATTTTTGTCCAAAATCCCCCATTTTTACCCCAAAATTCCCATTTTTACCCCAAAATCCACCCCAATTCCCCCCATTTTTGTCCAAAATCCCTCATTTTTACCCCAAAATCTCCCCCAAATTACCCCCAAATCCTTCATTTTTACCCCCAAATTACCCCAAAATCCCCCATTTTTACCCCCAAAATCCCCCATTGTCACCCCAAAATCCCCCATTTTTACCCCAAAAATCCCCATTTTGACCCAAAATCCCCCAAATCCCCCCATTTTTACCCCAAAATCCCCCACAATTCTCCCCGTGTTCCCCCATTTTTGTCCAAAATCCCTCATTTTTACCCCAAAATCCCCCATTGTTACCCCCAAATCCCCCCCAGATTACCCCCAAATCCCCCATTTTTACCCCCAAAATCCCCCATTTCGACCCAAAATCCCCCAAATCCCCCCATTTTTACCCCAAAATCCACCCAATTCCCCCCATATCCTCCCATTTTTGTCCAAAATCCCTCATTTTTACCCCAAAATCCACCCCAATTCCCCCAAATCCCCCCATTTTTACCCCAAAATCCACCCCAATTCCCCCCATATCCTCCCATTTTTGTCCAAAATCCCTCATTTTTACCCCAAAATCCCCATTGTTACCCCCAAATCCCCCCCAAATTACCCCCAAAACCCCTATTTTTCCCCCAGATCCTCCCATTTTTGTCCAAAATCCCCCATTTTTAGCCCCAAATTCCCCCCATTTTTACCCCAAAATTCCCATTTTTACCCCCAAATCCACCCCAATTCCCCCCATATCCCCCCATTTTTGTCCAAAATCCCTCATTTTTACCCCAAAATCTCCCCCAAATCTCCCCCAAATCCTTCATTTTTACCCACAAATTACCCCAAAATCCCCTATTTTTACCCCCAAAATCCCACATTTTACCCCCAAAATCTCCCATTTTTACACAAAAATCCCCCATTTTTACCCCAAAATTCAAATTTTTACCCCCAGATCCACCCCAATTCCCCCCATATCCTCCCATTTTTGTCCAAAATCCCTCATTTTTACCCCAAAATCCCCCATTGTTACCCCAAAATCCCCCCCAAATTACCCCCAAAATCCGCCATTTTCACCCCAAAATCCCCCATTTTTACCCCAAAATCCCCCATTTTGACCCCAAATCCTCCACTTTTACCCCCAAAATCCCCCATTTTCACCCCCAAATCCCCCATTTTTACCCCAAAAATCCCCCATTTCGACCCAAAATCCCCCAAATCCCCCCATTTTTACCCCAAAATCCACCCCAATTCCCCCCATATCCTCCCATTTTTGTCCAAAATCCCTCATTTTTACCCCCAAATCCCCCACTGTTACCCCCAAATCCCCCCCAAATTACCCCAAAATCCCCCATTTTTCCCCCAGATCAGCCCATTTTTGTCAAAAATTCCCCATTTTTACCCCCAAAATGCCCCATTTCAACCCAAAATCCCCCCAAATCCCCCCATTTTTTCCCCCAAATCCCCCATTTTTCCCCAGAATTCCCCCAATTTCCCCCATTTTTACCCATAAAATTCCCATTTTTACCCCAAAATCCACCCCAATTCCCCCTATATCCCCCCATTTTTGTCCAAAATCCCTCATTTTTACCCCAAAATCTCCCCCAAATTACCCCCAAATCCTTCATTTTTACCCCCAAATTACCCCCAATTCCCCCATTTTTACCCCCAAAATCCCCCATTTCGAGCCAAAATCCCCCAAATCCCCCCATTTTTACCCCAAAATCCACCCCAAATTCCCCCCATATCCTCCCATTTTTGTCCAAAATCCCTCATTTTTACCCCAAAATCCCCCACTGTTACCCCCAAATCCCCCCCAAATTACCCCCAAATCCCCTATTTTTCCCCCAGATCCCCCCATTTTTGTCCCAAATCCCCCATTTTTATCCCCAAATCCCCCCATTTTTACCCCAAAATTCCCATTTTTACCCCAAAATCCACCCCAATTCCCCCCATTACCCCCCATTTTTGTCCAAAATCCCTCATTTTTACCCCAAACTTACCCCCAATCCCCCATTTTTACCCCCAAATTACCCCCAAATCCCCTATTTTTACCCCCAAAATCCCCCATTTTTACCCCAAAATCCCCCAATTTTTACCCCAAAAATCCCCCAAATTCCCCCCAAATCCCCTATTTTTACCCCAAAAATCCCCCATTTCGACCCAAAATCCCCCAAATCCCCCCATTTTTACCCCAAAATCCACCCCAATTCCCCCCATATCCTCCCATTTTTGTCCAAAATCCCTCATTTTTACCCCAAAATCCCCCATTATTACCCCCAAATCCCCCCCAAATTACCCCCAAATCCCCTATTTTTCCCCCAGATCCCCCCATTTTTGTCCAAAATCCCCCATTTTTAGCCCCAAATTCCCCCCATTTTTACCCCAAAATTCCCACTTTTACCCCAAAATCCACCCCAATTCCCCCCATATCCTCCCATTTTTGTCCAAAATCCCTCATTTTTACCCCAAACTCACCCCCAAATCCCCCGTTTTTACCCCCAAATTACGCAAAAATCCCCTATATTTATCCCAAATCCCCCCATTTTTATCCCAAAATTCCCATTTTTACCCCAAAATCCACCCCAATTCCCCCCATATCCTCCCATTTTTGTCCAAAATCCCTCATTTTTACCCCCAAATCCCCCATTGTTACCCCCAAATCCCCCCCAAATTACCCCCAAATTCCCTATTTTTACCCCAGATCCCCCCATTTTTGTCCAAAATCCCCCATTTTTAGCCCCAAATTCCCCCCATTTTTACCCCAAAATTCCCATTTTTACCCCCAAATCCACCCCAATTCCCCCCATTACCCCCCATTTTTGTCCAAAATCCCTCATTTTTACCCCAAAATCTCCCCCAAATCCTTCATTTTTACCCCCAAATCACCCCAAAATCCCCCATTTTTACCCCAAAAATCCCCAATTTCGACCCAAAATGCCCCAAATCCCCCCATTTTTACCCCCAAATCCACCCCAATTCCCCCCATATCCCCCCATTTTTGTCCAAAATCCCTCATTTTTACCCCAAAATCCCCCATTGTTACCCCAAAATCCCCCTTAAATTACCCCCAAATCCCCTATTTTTCCCTTAGATCCCCCCATTTTTGTCCAAAATCCCCCATTTTTACCCCCAAATTCCCATTTTTACCCCCAAATCCACCCCAATTCCCCCCATTTTTGTCCAAAATCCCTCATTTTTACCCCAAAATCCCCCCAAATTACCCCAAAATCCCCCATTTTTACCCCCAAATCCCCTATTTTTACCCCCAAAATCCCCCATTTTCACCCCAAAATCGCCCATTTTTACCCCAAAATCCCCCATTTCGACCCCAAATCGCCCCATTTTTACCCCAAAATTCCCCATTGTTACCCCAAATCCCCCCAATTAAACCCCATTTTTACCCCAAAATGCCCCATTTCAACCCAAAATCCCCCCAAATCCCATTTTTTCCCCAAAATCCCCCATTTTTCCCCCAAATCCCCCAATTAAACCCCATTTTTACCCCAAAATTCCCATTTTTACCCCAAAATCCACCCAAATTCCCCCCATATCCTCCCATTTTTGTCCAAAATCCCCCATTTTTACCCCAAAATCCCCCATTGTTACCCCCAAATCCCCCCCAAATTACCCCCAAATCCCCTATTTTTACCCCAGATCCCCCATTTTTGTCCAAAATCCCCCATTTTTATCCCAAAATTCCCATTTTTACCCCAAAATCCACCCCAATTCCCCCCATATCCCCCCATTTTTGTCCAAAATCCCTCAGTTTTACCCCAAAATCCCCATTGTTACCCCCATATCCCCCCAAATTACCCCCAAATCCCCTATTTTTACCCAGATCCCCCCATTTTTGTCCAAAATCCCCCATTTTTACCCCAGAATCCACCCCAGTTCCCCCCACTTTTGTCCAAAATCCCTCATTTTTACCCCAAAATCTCCCCCAAATCCTTCATTTTTACCCCCAAATTACTCAAAAATCCCCTATTTTTACCCCCAAAATCCCACATTTTCACCCCAAAATCCCCCATTTTTACCCCAAAAATGCACCATTTTGACCCAAAATCCCCCAAATCCCCCCATTTTTACCCCAAAATCCACCCAAATTCCCCCCATTACCCCCCATTTTTGTCCAAAATCCCTCATTTTTACCCCAAAATCTCCCATTGTTACCCCCAAATCCCCCCCAAATTACCCCAAAATCCCCTATTTTTACCCCCAAAATCCCCCATTTTCACCCCAAAATCCCCCATTTTTACCCCAAAAATCCCCCATTTCAACCCAAAATCCCCCAAATCCCCCCATTTTTACCCCAAAATCCCCCACAATTCCCCCCATATCCCCCCATTTTTGTCCAAAATCCCTCATTTTTACCCCCAAATCCCCTATTTTTACCCCAAAAATCCCCCATTTTCACCCCAAAATCGCCCCATTTTCACCCCAAAATCGCCCCATTTTTACCCCAAAATCCCCCATTTTGACCCGAAATCCTCCACTTTTACCCCCAAAATCCCCATTTTGACCCAAAATCCCCCATTTTGACCCCAAATCCCCCCAATTAAACCCCATTTTTACCCCAAAATCCACCCCAATTCCCCCCATATCCTCCCATTTTTGTCCAAAATCCCTCATTTTTACCCCAAAATCCCCCATTGTTACCCCCAAATCCCCCCAAATTACCCCCAAATCCCCTATTTTTCCCTTAGATCCCCCCATTTTTGTCCAAAATCCCCCATTTTTAGCCCCAAATCCCCCTATTTTTACCCAAAAATTCCCATTTTTACCCCCAAATCCACCCCAATTCCCCCCATTACCCCCCATTTTTGTCCAAAATCCCTCATTTTACCCCCAAATCCCCCATTTTTACCCCCAAATTACCCCAAAATCCCCCAATTTTACCCCCAAAATCCCCCATTTTCACCCTAAAATCCCCCATTTTTACCCCAAAAATCCCCCATTTCGACCCAAAATCCCCCAAATCCCCCATTTTTACCCCAAAATCCACCCCAATTCCCCCCATATCCTCCCATTTTTGTCCAAAATCCCTCATTTTTACCCCCAAATCCCCCCAAATCCCCCATTTTTACCCCCAAGTTACCCAAAAATCCCCTATATTTATCCCAAATCCCCCCATTTTTATCCCAAATTTCCCATTTTTACCCCAAAAATCCCCCATTTCGACCCAAAATCCCCCAAATCCCCCCATTTTTACCCCAAAATCCCCCATTTTTCCCCCAAATCCCCCCAATTAAACCCCATTTTTACCCCAAATCCCCCCATTTTTACCCCGAAATCCACCCCAATTCCCCCCATACCCTCCCATTTTTGCCCAAAATCCCTCATTTTTACCCCCAAATACCCCATTTTTACCCCCAAATTACCCCAAAATCCCCCAATTTTACCCCCAAAATCCCCCATTTTCACCCTAAAATCCCCCATTTTTACCCCAAAAATCCCCCATTTCGACCCAAAATCCCCCAAATCCCCCCATTTTACCCCAAAATCCACCCCAATTCCCCCATATCCTCCCATTTTTGTCCAAAATCCCTCATTTTTACCCCCAAATCCCCCCAAATCCCCCATTTTTACCCCCAAGTTACCCAAAAATCCCCTATATTTATCCCAAATCCCCCCATTTTATCCCAAATTTCCCATTTTTACCCCAAAAATCCCCCATTTCGACCCAAAATCCCCCAAATCCCCCCATTTTTACCCCAAAATCCCCCATTTTTCCCCCAAATCCCCCCAATTAAACCCCATTTTTACCCCAAATCCCCCCATTTTTACCCCGAAATCCACCCCAATTCCCCCATACCCTCCCATTTTTGCCCAAAATCCCTCATTTTTACCCCCAAATACCCCATTTTTACCCCCAAATTACCCCAAAATCCCCCAATTTTACCCCCAAAATCCCCCATTTTCACCCTAAAATCCCCCATTTTTACCCCAAAAATCCCCCATTTCGAACCCAAAATCCCCCAAATCCCCCCATTTTTACCCCAAAATCCACCCCAATTCCCCCCATATCCTCCCATTTTTGTCCAAAATCCCTCATTTTTACCCCAAAATCCCCCATTGTTACCCCCAAATCCCCCCCAAATTACCCCCAAATCCCCTATTTTTCTCCCAGATCCCCCCATTTCTGTCCAAAATCCCCCATTTTTATCCCCAAATCCCCCATTTTTACCCCAAAATTCCCATTTTACCCCATAATCCACCCCAATTCCCCCATATCCCCCCATTTTTGTCCAAAATCCCTCATTTTTACCCCAAAATCTCCCCCAAATCCTTCATTTTTACCCCCAAATTACTCAAAAATCCCCTATTTTTACCCCAAAATCCCCCATTTTCACCCTAAAATCCCCCATTTTTACCCCAAAAATCCCCCATTTCGACCCAAAATCCCCCAAATCCCCCCATTTTTACCCCGAAATCCACCCCAATTCCCCCATATCCTCCCATTTTTGTCCAAAATCCCTCATTTTTACCCCAAAATCCCCCATTGTTACCCCCAAATCCCCCCAAATTACCCCAAAATCCCCTATTTTTACCCCAAAATCCCCCAGTTTCATCCCAAAATCCCCCATTTTTACCCAAAAACCCCCCATTTCGACCCTGAATCCCCCAAATCCCCCCATTTTTACACCAAAATTCCCATTTTTACCCCCAAATCCACCCCAATTCCCCCCATATCCCCCCATTTTTGTCCAAAATCCCTCATTTTTACCGCAAAATCTCCCCCAAATTACCCCAAATCCTTCATTTTTACCCCCAGGTTACCCCCAATTCCCCCATTTTTACCCCCAAAATCCCCCATTTCGACCCAAAATCCCCCAAATCCCCCCATTTTTACCCCAAAATCCACCCCAATTCCCCCCATATCCTCCCATTTTTGTCCAAAATCCCTCATTTTTACCCCAAAATCCCCCCAAAATCCCCCATTTTTACCCCCAAATTACCCCAAAATCCCCCATTTTTACCCCAAAAATCCCCCATTTCGACCCAAAATGCCCCAAATCCCCCCATTTTTACCCCAAATTCCACCCAATTCCCCCCATATCCCCCCATTTTTGTCCAAAATCCCTCATTTTTACCCCCAAATCCCCCATTGTTTCCCCCAAAATCCCCCCCAAATTACCCCCAAATCCGCCATTTTCACCCCAAAATCGCCCATTTTTACCCCAAAATCCCCCATTTTAACCCCAAATCCTCCACTTTTAACCCCAAAATTCCCCATTTTTACCCCAAAATCCCCCATTTTTACCCCAAAAATCCCCCATTTTTACCCCAAAATCCCCATTTCGACCCCAAATCTCCCCATTTTTACCCCAAAATCCCCCATTTTGACCCAAAATCCCCCATTTTTACCCCAAAATCGCCCATTTTTACCCCAAAATCCCCCATTTCGACCCCAAATCGCTCCATTTTTACCCCAAAATTCCCCATTTTGACCCAAAATCCCCCATTTTAACCCCAAAAAGCCCCATTTCCCACCCCCCAATCAAAAAAATAACCCTTTTATTGCCCAATTTCCCCCTTTTTCACCCCAAAATCCCCCCCCCCCCCCCCCCGATCCGCACCGCTCTTCTCAGCCGCCATGGTCCGGACCGGACCGGAACCGGAAATCCCCCCAGAACCGGAAACCGAAACCAGAACCGGAAGTGGAAAATAACAAAACCGGAAGCGGAACCGAACCGAAACCGGAAGAGACGAAATCCCGTTTTTTGGTCCTTTATTGCGTTTTTTTTTCAGTGCTGACCCAAAAATGGGCGAATTGGACCCAAAATTGGTGCGGGGGGAGGGGGAATTTGGGGTAAAAATGGCGGATTTTGGGGTAAAAATGGTGGATTTTGGGGTAAAATAGGCGGATTTTGGGGTGAAAATGGCGGATTTTGGGGTTAGAATGGTGGATTTTGGGGTGAAAATGTCGGATTTTGGGGTAAAAATGGATGATTTGGGGGTAAAAATGGCGGATTTGGGGGTTAAAATGGCGGATTTTTGGTTGAAAATGGAGGATTTTGGGTTGAAAATGGCGGATTTTGGGGTAAAAATGGCAGATTTTGGGGGTGAAAATGGAGAATTTTGGGGTAAAAATGGCGGATTTTGGGGTGAAAATGGCGGATTTTGGGGTAAAAATGGCGGATTTTAGGGTAAAAATGGTGGATTTTGGGGTAAAAATGGCGGATTTTGGGGTGAAAATGGCGAATTTTGGGGTAAAAATGGCGGATTTTGGGGTAAAAATGGCGAAATTTGGGGTAAAAATGGCGGATTTTGGGGGTAAAAATGGCGGATTTTGGGGGTGAAAATGGTGGATTTTGGGTTGAAAATGGCAAATTTTGGGGTAAAAATGGAGGATTTTGGGGGTGAAAATGGCGGATTTTGGGTTGAAAATGGCGAATTTTGGGGCTATTTCCAGTTTTTGGGGGGACCTTCAACATTTTGGGGTGAATTTAAGGGATTTTGGGGTCTCTCAGGATTTTGGGGTTAATTTGGGGGATTTTGGGGTGAAAATGAAGGATTTTGGGTGTTTCTTCATGATTTTGGGGTGAAATTGAGGGATTTTGGGTCTCTTCGCCATTTTGGGGTGAATTTAAAGGTTTTTGGGTGTCTCTCAGGGTTTTGGGGTGAATTTGAGCCATTTTGGGGTTCCTCAACATTTTGGGGTGAATTTGAAGGATTTTGGGTATTTCTACAGCACTTTGGGGTTTTTTAAACATTTTGGGATGAATTCGGAGTATTTTGGGGTAAATTTGAAGGAATTTGGGGTGAAATTTGGGGTCTCAGCTTTTTAGGGTGAATTTAAGGGATTTTGGGGGTTTCTTCAGCATTTTGGGGTGGATTTAAAGGGGTTTTTGGGGTGAATTTAAGGGTTTTTGGGTCTCATTATTTTGGGGTGAGTTTAATGGATTTTGGTACTTTCACATCTTTTTTTGGGGTGAAATTGAGGGATTTGGGGCTTCTTCACCATTTTTGGGGTGAAAATGGGGAATTTGAGGTGTTTCTACAGGATTTTGGGGTGAAATTGAGGGATTTTGGGGTTCTTTGGGAGCATTTTAGGGTGAATTTAAGGGATTTTTGGGTTCTTCATCATTTTGGGCTGAATTTAGAGGATTTTGGGGTGGACTCACAGGATTTTGGGGTGAATTTGAGTGATTTTGGGGTTCTTTGGGAGCATTTTGGGGCCAATTTAAGGGATTTTGGGGTTTCTTCATCACTTTCGGGTGAATTCACAGGATTTTGGGGTGAATTTGAGGGATTTTGGGATCTTTTTAACATTTTTGGGTGAATTTGAGGGATTTTGGGGTTCTTTGGGAACATTTTAGGGCGAATTTAAGGGATTTTGGGGTTCTTCATCATTTTGGGCTGAGTTCGGACGATTTTGGGGTGAATTTGAGGGATTTTGGGTTGAAATTGAGGCATTTGGGGGTTCTTAAGTATTTTGGGGTGAATTTCAAGGATTTTGGGTTTCTTCATCATTTTGGGGTTTTAATTGCGAACGTTTTGGGGTGAATTTGATGCATTTTGGGTGTTTCTTCAAGATTTTTGGGGTGAATTCATATGATTTTGGGGTGTCCCTCTCTCCCCCCCCCACTTCCTGTTCCTCCCCCACTTCCGGGTTCTTACTTCCGGGTTCCCCCCCCCCTTTACTTCCGGGTTCCCCCCTTTCACTTCCTGCCGTGTCACCCCCCGGCCGCTGGGGGGCGCTGTCCTTTGATCAAGGCTCCCAATTGGTCGAGAGCCGCCCGAAGCTCCGCCCCCAAACGCTCCGCCCCCGTCCCCCCGCAGGAAGCGAAAGCGGAAACGGCCACGCGTAAGGGGGCGTGGCCGGAAGTGGATCCCGCGTGACCGGAAGTGGGTGTTTCATGACCGGAAGTGGCTTCCGCATGACCGGAAGTGGGTGTTTCATGACCGGAAGTGGCTTCCGCACGACCGGAAGTGTGCTCCCCGTGACCGGAAGTGACTTTTGCATGACCGGAAGTGGATGTTTCATGACCGGAAGTGGGTTCCTCATGACCGGAAGTGTGCTCCTCGTGACCGGAAGTGACTTTTGCATGACCGGAAGTGGGTGTTTCATGACCGGAAGTGGCTTCCGCATGACCGGAAGTGGGTGTTGCATGACCGGAAGTGGGTTCCTCATGACCGGAAGTGGGTGTTTCATGACCGGAAGTGGCTTCCGCATGACCGGAAGTGTGCTCCTCGTGACCGGAAGTGACTTTTGCGTGACCGGAAGTGGGTGTTTCATGACCGGAAGTGGGTTCCTCATGACCGGAAGTGGGTTGGGATGGGTCAGGTGATGTTTCATGACCGGAAATGGGCTCTTTGGAACAGGAAGTGGAGTGGGAAAGACCGGAAGTGAACTCGGAGGGGTTAAAAAATGGATCCTCTAAACAGGAAGTGGGCTCCATCAAACAGGAAGTGGGGTAGGAGGGACCGGAAGTGGAGTGGGCGGGGCCGGAAGTGGAGTGGGCGTGGCCGGAAGTGGAGTGGGCGGGGCCGGAAGTGGAAGGGGCGTGGCCCACCCCGATGCCGTATCCATCTGGAACCAGTGGCCCCTTGATGGGGAGGCAGCCTCGCGCTGAGCGCACCTGGAATAGGGAGGAAAAAATGGCCAAAATGGAGTAAAATGCCCTAAAAATGAGTCAAAATGGCGGCCACATGGACCCAAAGTGACCCCACAGCCACCAAAATGGGCCCCGATTTGCCCCATTAACCCCCAACCCCATAAACCTGCCCCATAATAGCTCCAAAACCCCATAAGAGCCCCCCAACCCCATAAAAAACCCCAACCCCATAAGAACCTTAGAACTCCATATGACTCTAAAGCCCCATAAGAGCCCCACAACTACATTATAAACCTAAAACCCCATAAGAACGCCTTAAGCCCCATAAGAAACCACAACCCCATAAGAATACCCAAGCCCATAAGAGCCCCCCAACCCCATAAGAACCCCATAAGAACCCCATAACACCCCAAGCCCCGTAAGAACCCCAGAACCCTACACCCCCAAACCCCCAACCCCATAAGAACACTCAATCCCATAAGAACCCCATAAGATCCCCATAAGAACCCCATAAGAACCCCATAATACCCCATCCCCCCAATTCCCATTCCTCACTCCACAACCCCTATTCCACCCCCCTCCCCCCCATTTTTTTTCCCCTCCCCCCTCAAACCCAGCTTTATTTTTGGGTTGAAATCCCCCTATTTTGGGTCCTTCCCATTTACCTGCAGGGTGCAGAGGCGGAAATGGGTGGCTTTGGCGTATCCCAGATCCCGGAAGAGCTCCGGAAGTGGTTCCCCCCCCGCTACGGCCGTCAGCCCCAAAGCACGAAGGTGACGCTCTGCACCTTGACCCGCCGCCACCTGGGGGCGCTGGGAGTTACCATAGAGTCCCACAGGAAGTGACCTATCCCTAAGTTACCATAGAGTTGGACAGGAAGTGCCCCCCTCCCTTCCCTGATTGACCATGGAGTCGGACAGGAAGTGGCCCCTCCCTTCTCGGAGTCACCATAGAGTTGGACGGGAAGTGACCATAGAGTCAAACAGGAAGTGACCCCTCCTTCCCCAGATTGACCATAGAGTCGGACAGGAAGTGGCCCCTCCCTTCTCTGATTGACCATAGAGTTGGACAGGAAGTGACCCCTCCCTTCTCGGAGTTACCATAGAGTTGGACAGGAAGTGAGTCCTCCCTCCCAGCCGGAAGTGGCCCCTCCCTCCCCTGATTGACCATAGAGTCAGACAGGAAGTGACCCCTCCCTTCTCGGAGTCACCATAGAGTTGGACAGGAAGTGACCCCTCCCTCCCAGCCGGAAGTGGCCCCTCCCTCTTCTGATTGACCATAGAGTTGGACAGGAAGTGACCTCTCCCCTCCCTTAAGTCACCATAGAGTTGGACAGGAAGTGCCCCCCTCCCTTCCTTGAGTGACCATAGAGTTGGACAGGAAGTGACCCCTCCCTTCCCTGATTGACCATAGAGTTGGACAGGAAGTGCCCCCCTCCCTTCCCTGATTGACCATAGAGTCAGACAGGAAGTGGCCCCTCCCTTCTCTGATTGACCATAGAGTTGGACAGGAAGTGGCCCCTCCCTTCTCGGAGTCACCATAGAGTTGGACAGGAAGTGACCCCTCCCTCCCAGCCGGAAGTGGCCCCTCCCTCTTCTGATTGACCATAGAGTTGGACAGGAAGTGCCCCCCTCCCTTCCTTGATTGACCATAGAGTCAGACAGGAAGTGACCCCTCCCTTCTCTGATTGACCATAGAGTTGGACAGGAAGTGACCCCTCCCTTCTCGGAGTCACCATAGAGTTGGACAGGAAGTGAGTCCTCCCTCCCAGCCGGAAGTGGCCTTTCCCTCCCCTACTTGACCATAGAGGCGGACAGGAAGTGGCCCCTCCCTTCTCTGATTGACCATAGAGTTGGACGGGAAGTGGCCCCTCCCTTCTCGGAGTTACCATAGAGTTGGACAGGAAGTGCCCCCCATCCCTTCACCTCCTCCATCCGTTGCTGTTGAGCCTCCACCGCCTCCCACAGCAGCTCCCTCAGCACTTCCGGCTGGAACAGGAAGTCACAGTTGGGGGGGGGGGGAAACAGGAAGTCCCGCCCCCAACGCACAGAGACAGGAAGTCCCACCCTCAAAACAGGAAGTCCCACCCCCCAACCCGAAAGCCCCACCCCCAACCCGGAAGCCCCACCCCCAACCCGGAAGTCCCACCCCCAACCCGGAAGTCCCACCCCCAACCCGGAAGTCCCACCCCCCAACCCGGAAGTCCCACCCCCCAACCCGGAAGTCCCACCCCCATCCCGGAAGTCCCACCCCCAACCCGGAAGTCCCACCCCCCAACCCGGAAGTCCCACCCCCAACCCGGAAGTCCCACCCCCCAACCCGGAAGTCCCACCCCCCAACCCGGAAGTCCCACCCCCAACCCGGAAGTCCCACCCCCAACCCGGAAGTCCCACCCCCCAACCCGGAAGTCCCACCCCCAACCCGGAAGTCCCACCCCCCAACCCGGAAGCCCCACCCCCCAACCCGGAAGTTCCACCTCAAACCCGGAAGTCCCACCCCCCAACCCGGAAGTCTTACCCCCCAACCCGGAAGCCCCACCCCCCAACCCGGAAGTCCCACCCCCAACCCGGAAGTCCCACCCCCCAACCCGAAGCCCCACCCCCCAACCCGGAAGTCCCACCCCCAACCCGGAAGTCCCACCCCCAACCCGGAAGCCCCTCCCCCCAACCCGGAAGTCCCACCCCCAACCCGGAAGTCCCCCCCCACCTCTATGTTGGGTTCCTCCATTGCTTTGGCCAATGTTCGGCATCGCGGCCCCGGGGGTAAAACAAGGGTGGGGTGGGGGAGGGGCCGGGGCCGAAGGGGCGGAGCTTCCGCGCAGGCACTGACGGAGCCGTGCAACCTAAAATGGCAGCCCCCATTACAGCAAACAGGAAGTGAAACCGGAAATGGGGTCCCCCATTACAACAAACAGGAAGTGACAACATAAATGGGTCCCCCTCACAACCGAGAGCCCACACACTTTGGTTCCCCCACATCTGGTTCCCCCCCCCCCCCATTCATTATGGCGGGTGTCCCACTCTAATTGCGTCCCCCCCACCACCCCCGGAGTGAATGTCCTTGTACATCAGTTCCGCCCCTAAATGAGTCCCCCCCCATAATTGCTTCTCCTCACCCTATTAGGTCACCCCATAGGGACACCATATGGACTCTATAGGGACACTACAGAGACCCCATATGGACCCCTTAGGGACCCTATGGGGGCACCATATGGACTCTATAGGGACCCCATAAGGACCCCATTGGGACCCCATAGAAACCCCATAAGGACTCTAAATGGACTCTATAGGATGCTATAGGGACCCCATAAGGACCCCATAGGGACACCATATGGACTCTATAGTGACACTACAGGGACCCCATATGGACGCCTTAGGGACCCTATGGGGGCACCATATGGACTCTATAGGGACCCCATAAGGACCCCATTGGGACCCCATAGACACCCCATAAGGACTCTATATGGACTCTATAGGATGCTTTAGGGACCCCATAAAGACCCTATGGGGACTCTATATGGACTCTATAGGGACACTACAGGGACCCCATATGGACCCCTTAGGGACCCTATGGGGCAACATATGGACTCTATAGGAACACTACAGGAACCCCATATGGACTCTATAGGGCCACAATGGGGACCCTATAAGGACTCCCCCCCCCTTTGGACCACCCCCATCCCATCACATGACCCTCCCCCCATATCGATCACGTGACCCACCTATAGAAGGCCACTTGTAGGGCCACGTGCAGCAAGGCCTCCTCCCTATTCGCCCCCCCAGGCCCGAATCCCTCATGGCTGAAGCAATGAAGCTCCACATCGGCCGCCAGGCTGAGGAAAGGGGGAGATTATTGGGGGGGGGGGGGCAAAAAGACCCCCCCAAAACCCCCTCAGCCCCCTCATAACCCTCACCCCATATGTGACCATTTGGATCCCTTGGGATCCCACCCCCACCCCAAAAGGATCCATCAGATCCCCCCTCCCCCTTTAAGACCAACAACCCCCCAGGTACCCCTATACACCCCCACCCCCTTCAATAAGGACCCTCCATTAGACCCCCCCCAACCCCAATAGGGACCCTCCATTAGACCCCCAACCCAATAGGGACCCTCCATTAGACCCCCAACCCAATAGGGACCCTCCATTAGACCCCCCCAACCCAATAGGGACCCTCCATCAGACCCCCAACCCAATAGGGACCCTCCATTAGACCCCCAACCCAATAGGGACCCTCCATTAGACCCCCCCCAACCCCAATAGGGACCCTCCATTAGACCCCCAACCCAATAAGGACCCTCCATTAGACCCCCAACCCAATAGGGACCCTCCATTAGACCCCCCCCAACCCCAATAGGGATCCTCCATCAGACCCCCAACCCAATAGGGACCTCCATTAGACCCCCAACCCAATAGGGACCCTCCATTAGACCCCCCCAACCCCAATAGGGACCCTCCATTAGACCCCCAACCCAATAGGGACCCTCCATTAGACCCCCCCAACCCCAATAGGGACCCTCCATTAGACCCCCAACCCAATAGGGACCCTCCATTAGACCCCCAACCCAATAGGGACCCTCCATTAGACCCCCCCAACCCCAATAGGGACCCTCCATTAGACCCCCAACCCCAATAGGGACCCTCCATTAGACCCCCCCCAACCCCAATAGGGACCCTCCATCCGACCCCCAACCCAATAGGGACCCTCCATTAGACTCCCCCAACCCAATAGGGACCCTCCATTAGACCCCCCCCAACCCCAATAGGGACCCTCCATTAGACCCCCCCAACCCAATAGGGACCCTCCATCCGACCCCTACCCAATAGGGACCCTCCATTAGACCCCCAACCCAATAGGGACCCTCCATTAGACCCCCATCAACCCCAATAGGGACCCTCCATTAGAACCCCATCAACCCCAATAGGGACCCTCCTAATTAAACCCCAATTGATCCCTAATTACCCTAATTAACCTCTAATTAACACCCTTTAACCCCATTAACCTCCTTTATCCCCCTCCTTCCTTTCAACTAACCCCTTAATGAGCCCCTACAGCCCCTAATTAACCCCTATGCATATTAATTAGCATTAATTAACCCCAATTAATTAATTAATTACCTATCCAAGTGTCTCCGTGCTCTCTGAACTTCCGGCCCCATTTCCGGCCCCACGGAGAATCGAAGACGTTGGGGGCGGGGCACAAACCCAATGGGGGCGGGGCCAGGGGCGGAGCTTCGACTAAAGGGGGCGGGGCCACACTGTTAGCTCCGCCCCCTTTATCTAAGCCCCGCCCGCTTTATTCCTTATAAGGCATGTGGGAGGGGTTATGCCGGCGTGGCCCCGCCCCCTTTATTCCAAGCCCCGCCCCTTTTTCCTTATAAGGCATAAGGAAGGGATAATGCCAATGTGGCCCCGCCCCCTTCATCCAAGCCCCGCCCTTTTCCTTATAAGGCATCTGGGAGGGGTTATGTCAGCGTGGCCCCGCCCCCTTTATCCAAGCCCCGCCCCCTTTTCCTTATAAGGCATATGGAAGGGATAATGTCAGTGAGGCCTCGCCCCCTTTATCCAAGCCCCGCCCCCTTTTCCTTATAAGGCATATGGAAAGTGATAATGTCAGTGTGGCCCCGCCCCCTTTATACAAGCCCCGCCCCCTTCACTCCTTATAAGGCATATGGGGTTCTATAAGGATTCTATAGGACCCTATAGAGGTGCAATAGGGGGTATAGGGGTGTTATAAGGACCCTATAGGAACTCTATGGGGCTTCATAGGGATTCTATAGGACTCTATAGGAGCGCAATATGAGCTATAGGAATAATATAAGGTCTTAATAGGGGTTCTATGGGGATTCTATAGGGGATTCCATAAAGATTCTATAGGATCCTATAGGGATACAATGGGGTTTATAGGGACTCTGTAGGGACACTATAGGGTTTCTATAGGGACACCGTATGGACTCTATAGGGACACAATATGGACTCTATAGGGACACCATAGGGACTCTATAGGGACCCCATAAGGACACCATATGGACTCTATAGGACCCCATAGGGGCTCCATAGGGACCCCATAGACACCCCATAAGGACCCTATGGCGACTCTATAGGATGCTATAGGGACCCCATAAAGACCCCATAGGGACACCATATGGACTCTATAGGGACCCCATAAGGACCCCATAGACACCCCATAAGGACCCTATGGGGACTCTATATAGACTCTATAGGGACCCCATAAGGACCCCATAGACACCCCATAAGGACCCTATATGAACTCTATATGACCCCATAGGGGCCCCATAGGGGCCGTACCAGAAGGAGAGCGCGTGGTCGGCCATTTCCGCTGCCACGGCGCCATCGAGCACTTCCGGGTCATAGAGGAGACCACAGGAACCGTCTGCACCCACAATCACCTGCGGGGGGGGGGACACAGGAAGTCCCGCCCCTTCAGAAAACGAAACAGGAAGTCCCGCCCCCCCAAAACAGGAAGTCCCGCCCCTTCAGAAACTGAAACAGGAAGTCCCGCCCCCTCAGAGATCAAAACAGGAAGTCCTGCCCCTTGAGAGACCAAAACAGGAAGTCCCGCCCCCACAAAACAGGAAGTCCCGCCCCTTCAGAGCCCAAAACAGGAAGTCCCGACCCCCAAAACAGGAAGTCCCGCCCCTCTACAGCTTAAAACAGGAAGTCCCGCCCCCCTGAGAGCCGGAAACAGGAAGTCCCAGCCCTTCAGAGCCCAAAACAGGAAGTCCCGCCTTTCTACAGCCTAAAACAGGAAGTCCCGCCCCCTCCCCCACAACAGGAAGTCCCACCCCCCACAGGAAGCCCCGCTCCACAACAGGAAGTCCCGCCCCCAACAGGAAGTCCCACCCCCAACAGGAAGTCCTGCTTCCCACAAGCAGAAGTCCCACCTTCAACAGGAAGTCCAGCCCCCCAACAGGAAGTTGTTCTCCACAACAGGAAGTCCCGCCCCCAACCGGAAGCTCCAACTCCCCCCTACCCCCCCCCCCCACACACACACAACAGGAAGTCCCACCTCCAACAGGAAGTCCCGCCCCCCTAACAGGAAGTCCCACCTCCAACCGGAAGCCCTGCCCCCCCAACAGGAAGTCCCACCCCCACAACCGGAAATCCTACCCCCCAACAGGAAGTCCCGCCCCCACAACCGGAAGCCCCTCCCACCTGCAGTGCTTTATCAAACCACCGGTTGCAGCTGTTGGCTCCGGCCCCTCCCCCGTGTAGAACCAGCTCGGCTCCTCCCCCCGGCTCCTGCCCCACGGCGGCGGCCATGACGGGGGCGTCCAACGCCAATGCCAACAAACTGCGCTGGATTCGACCAATGGAAGCTCGGTTCAGCCTGTCTGCAACAGGAAGTCCCGCCCCCTTAGTGGCTTGACGGACAGGAAGTCCCGCCCCCAAAGAAACAGGAAGTCCATGCCCAAAACAGGAAGTCCCGCCCCTTAGGATCCCAAACAGGAAGTCTAATGGCCCAAAACAGGAAGTTCCGCCCCATTGGGCTCCCAAACAGGAAGTCCAGGCCCAAAACAGGAAGTCCCAACCCCCAACCGGAAGTCTTAGCTAATAACAGGAAGTCCCACTCCCCAACAGGAAGTCCCGCCCCCCAACAGGAAGTCCCACCCCGAACAGGAAGTCTCTCCCATAACCAGGAAGTCCCACCCTAAACAGGAAGTCCCTCTCGCAACCAGGAAGTCCCACCCCAAACAGGAAGTCCCGCCTCCACACAGGAAGTCCAGGCCCAAAACAGGAAGTCCCACCCCCAACAGGAAGTCTAGGCCCCAAACAGGAAGTCTAGGCCCAAAACAGGAAGTCTAGGCTCCAAAACAGAAAGTCCAGGCCCCAAACAGGAAGTCTAGGCCCCAAACAGGAAGTCCAGGCCCCAAACAGGAAGTCTAGGCCCCAAACAGGAAGTCCAGGCCCAAAACAGGAAGTCCCACCCCCCAACAGGAAGTCCCACCCCAAACAGGAAGTCCCTCCCATAACCAGGAAGTCCCACCCAAAACAGGAAGTCCCGCCCCAAAACAGGAAGTCCCTCCCCCAACCGGAAGTCCAGGCCCAAAACAGGAAGTCCCACCCCCAACAGGAAGTCTAGGCCCAAAACAGGAAGTCTAGGCTCCAAAACAGGAAGTCTAG